>NW_028181512.1:0-26354 GCF_963514085.1 Chelon labrosus
GACAAATCTTGGAAGATAATTTAGTTTATTTCAAGTAGTATTTTCCACAAAACAAGAAACTTTCATTTGCAGGATTTGCCAATATAACAAGTACATTTTCACTCATAATAAGGTCAAAAAGGCGTACATCAAGTGCAGAAATATCTTAAAAGCTCTTGTTATATGCAAATAATAAACAAAATGATTCATACCCCTGGAAATATTGATTTCCCCTTGACCAATGTTTCCTCTGACTGAAAATGACAATGCCACACGGCAAAGGGTTGTAAGACCATGTACCAGAAACAAGGAAGGTGTTTTCATTATTCAGGTGTTTTTTTTGTTTTGTTTTGGGGTTTTTTTTTAAACATTTTTATGAAAAATGGCTCATGGCAGTGCTATATTCAGTCAGAACAAACATATTGGTCAAAAGAAAATCAACATTAAATTGATATCTGCCAAAGGGAATTAATGACTTCTGTTTAGACCCCCATGTTTAAAAGAACACTCCACCGTTTTTTCATATTAAACTATGTTATTCGCTTAAGTAAGACGAGTTGATACATACCTCTCGCGTCTCAATGCGTGCACTCAAGCGCCCTGGCGCCAAGCGCCACTTGGCTAGTACTTAGCTTAGCCCATTCATTCATTAGGGGCCAAACAGACGAACAGTTAGAAGCGACCAAACTCCTCCACGTTTTTCCTATTTAAATACAGCTACACAAGTAGTTACACGACCAGGTATGGTGACACAAAATAAAACGAGAGTTACATATGTAACTACGGTTCTATGAATCCTGGATGACCGCCAGAGGCTGAAGCACCGCCTCTGGCGGTCAGTAAGGATGAAATAGAACGTGGTGCTTTTCTAAGCGGATAAAAAGAAGAACTATAATTTGTGGCGGAATAACACTTGGGAGCACTTCGACTCGGCGCAGTAATATCATCACTCTTGCACTTTCAGTTTCAATTTGGAGTGAGGATATTACTGCGCCGAATCAAAGTGCTCCCAAGTGCTAGTCCGCCACACATTACAGTTACAGCGTTCTACTTACATTGTGAAGAGCCGTATAATAAGACAAATATAATGAACTCACCCATTATGGCCTTAACCCTTTCAGGGTCCAGGGACTCCCTCTGTTCCCCCTCTGCCCTCTTAGACTTGCCCCCTAAAAAAAAAAAGCACAATCAATAAGGAAAGGAATGTCCATTCATTTCAGGTAAGAAATAACGAGGAATATAAAATCATCTTTTGGAAATCGATCTTAAAGGGATATAAAACGTATGTCTCACGCACTACTACTGCTTGTTGCCTATGGGGACTATTTTCAGGTGCTGCATGATATCACTGTGCCCATGGTACGTTTGCAACTTTCCTTGATTATTACGCCAGATGAGAGTGTAGTTCCATGTCAAATCAGCCTAGAAAATCGCCAGGATTTATTTTCAGTTTGTCTTATTGCACTTTCTAACTTCAGAAGAGACAAGTTTTCAATGGGAAAATTACCAGAAATCTTAGTCACTTTTAAACAGGATGCTAGCAGGCAAGATGCTAATGGTCTAAACTGATTCAATGTACTATGCTAGGCTGAAGTTAAAAGTTGTATCGTCAGACTCACAGAACGGCTGGATGAACGGGAAAAAGATAAATATCAATTGTTTTGCTCGAGGGGAGGTGGAAAATGAGCTTAATTCCAAAAATGGCGGAATATCCCTTTAATGGTTTAATAAAAAAAAAAGAGAAAATATCCAACCTTTAAAGACACAAGTTTTCTTTGTGAATGTATCGTAAATAAATACAATGTTTTTATTGGCTAATAAATTTTAGCCTATTAGCTGGTTTCATTCTCATTGAGCTCAATGCTAATCAAACCAGCTAATCGACTAACTGAAATAAAACCATGCCAATATCTAGGTATGGTGAAGGGTATGTCATGATGTGGGGCTATTGTAACTGCTTTATTATTTCAGGGATGTCTTTAATTTTGTTCACACTTATTGTTTACATTTTGTTATTGTTTACATTGTTCTGATTGTTCTACAATTTTGCATTCACATTTGTATCATGTCCTACTTTTTATTCTAGTTTTATTCATATTATTTTATATACATACATTTTGTTTATTTTTATTTATTACTTTTATATTTTTCTTTATTTTTACCTTGTTTGGCATTTAAAAATAAACAAAATAATAATCTGCCTGCCTCTATGGAAATTTTAACACACAGGGTTAACATAGGGATACAATCCTTATATATTTTAAGGAAAACATTTATTTATTTATTTACGATACATTATTCATTCACAAAGAAAATTAATGTCTTTAAAGGTTGGATATTTCCTCATTTTTTTTTCAAGGTATTAAGATCAATTTCCAAAAAGATGATTTTATATTCCTCTTTATAGTCAATTTTAGCATGTGTTCAAATACTGCGTGCACTGTATATGGGTCAGATAATACATTTAATTAAATTCTGATTGTACCTGTATATTTGAATGTTTAGTGAGGGAGAGGAAAGGAGAGTGCAGATAGTGTTATTTGTTATTACAGTGCATGAAAATGCACTGTTCTTCCTAGTCTTCCGTTTCTTCTTCTTCTTCTAACGCAGCTAATTCAGCTTCAACCGTTTAACGTAGAAACTTCATTCAAACTTTGTTACGTAGGTCTTACTTAGGAGACCTGTGGAATGTATTTTTCAACTTTGTAACATTTATACTTTTTAAGCTATTAAATAAAAACTTTTCCCCCATAGACTTAACATTGTGATTATGACATCACAGTAGAGCCAGGTGAGAGCCGTTAAGCAATTAGAAATCATTAGCTAAGTTAGCTAATCAACCTGGTTAGCATGGTTAGCATTGTTAGCATAGTTAGCATTTTTAACATAACTGCTAGAAATCATTAGCTAAGTTAGCTAATCAACCTGGTTAGCATGGTTAGCACTGTTAGCATTTTTAACATAACTGCTAGAAATCATCAGCTAAGTTAGCTAATCAACCTGGTTAGCATTGTTAGCATTTTGAGCATAACTGCTAGAAATCATTAGCTCTGTTAGCTAATCAACCTGGTTAGCATACTTAGCATTTTTAGCATAACTGCTAGTTGCATTTTCATGCACTGGTAATTCCTTGGAATTGCATTTCTAGTTTACCTCTGAGGTTACTCTTTAGGAGCGTGTCCAGGGTGAAGACACCCATCAAAAGGGCTCGGATCATGGCTGTGGGTGTATTGGCAAATAATGCCGCCCTCCACGCATTCCGGTGAATGAGTACATTTGGAGCCAACTCAATCTGAAAATAAAAAGAGATTTAATATCAGAAATGTCATTGGCAAAGGTAAAAAAAGCAGGAAATAGCACTCAGCACATAGCACGCAGTGACCATACTAACTCTATTAGCACAATGCCACAGCTGGCTATTTCCACTAAAAATTAAAATGTATGCATACTCTAACCATCTCAGTGTTTCTCTGTCTCTCCAGCTGTTTCTCCTGCGTTGTGGGTCATCAGCTCCTTCAGTTCTGCTACCGCACTCCTTATCTGTGGCAGCTCTGAAAAGTACACAGCAGTTCAAGAATAGTTTAGTTTGTTTCAGCTGCTCAAATTTGTACAAAAACGTGTACATTCAAGACACTGCTGTTTCGTTAAAGCAAAACTAAAGAAGTTTTCCTCTTCGGTCATGCTCTCGTTTTCTTTTCTTCGCCTCATCGGACAGTACACTCCTCCTTTTCTTTGCAGGCTCTGTCATGAAGCTGGTATCTTCCAAACACCTGCTGAGTGTTCTCTCACTGATCTGATTCACTCTCTCACTGATTTGAGCCTCAACCTACCGGCTTTTGTAGCTGCGTTGCCGTAAAGCAGGTCAAATTTGTAGTCTTTTTAGAACTACAAAAACGCTACCCGACGAAGCAAAGTTACATAGTGTGGTTACAGCCAATAGAGGGCCGCAAAGCGAATGCAGAATTGGCTTTCACCCGGTTTTGAGGTGATAAATCACTGAAACTATTTTTGAAACATTATTTTAAGGTACTAAAAACTCTTTAGTGTTGCTTTAAAGTTAAAGGTGACATAGAATGGAAACTATTTTTGTCTTGGTTTTGATGAATTTGGAGAGGCTGTGCATAACCAAAGAGCTATCATGAACATGAGGCATGGTTGTGCCCTCCATCATATGAAAATCTTGAACTTAGAAACAGCCACTAAAAAATGGGCGAATTAGAACAAATTGAAGTTCAATTGGGGTTGCCAAAGAGGGTGCCATTTAGTCAAAAGGACCATTTCAATACCCAGCCTAAATATAAGGTTTTAATTGGGCTTGTGAAATTGCAATTGAGTTTATTTTTTATAAATCTAAGTTGAATATATACTATTTTAACATCAGAGAACACAGTACAATACTTGATTCATCCATTCTATGTCCTCTTTAAAACATGCAAATAGTTATGTAAAAGTAATGTAACATGCAAATAGTAATGTAAAAGTTCACATCTCAGAATCAGAAACAGCTTTATTGGCCAGGTTCGCACAAACAAACAAGGATTTGACTTCGGTTAATCTTTGCTCTCAAACAAGATGCAATATACAATTGACAAGAGGGTGAGAATAGTGCAATATCAGTATAGACTGAGGTCTGTATGAAAACACTCTACAAACCTTGCTGAACATAAGCCCTCAAACCAGCCACCTCCTCTTGGAGAGCCATTATGGCTTCATCCTGTCTTGATTGTGCTGGCCTGTTCTGCACAACGTCCCAAAGCGCACGGTCCAACAGAGCTTTGCCAGCCTTCTCTGGAAACTGTAAATGAACGGAATACACGGCATTATGGCTCGTTACCATCATCACCAAAAAAACAAACAAACATTGGGTGTTTTATTTGAGGGATCATCATACACACAGACAATAGGCTTGAAAGCTGTGAAATTTGGCCAGAAAGCAGTCATAAATGCTTACCGGTACTACATGAAAAGTGAAACAGAGTTAAAAAATATGTTTGTAATATGTACAGTTAAACATTTAAAATTAACAGGGACATGTAGTCTACCTTTGTACAACCTTGAAGGGATATTTCACCATTTGGGGAATTATCCTCATTTTCCACCTCCCCTCGAGCAAAACAATTGATATTTACCTTTTTAACGTTCAGGAAGGAAGAAAATGAGCTTCACTCCCCAAATGGTGGAATATCCCATTAAAAAGGCTGGTACAGTTGTAACAGTGAGCGTCATACGCCTGAATTCTCCTCTACTAAACAAGGTACATTCATCAGTAAACATTACCTTTGGTCTTTGTATAGTAACTTCAACATCTGTAAGTTGCGCATACTTGGGGTTGGGATTTGGGCGTCTCGGCCCCAGGTCTTGTTCTTCCCCCAGGTCTTGTTCCACTCCCGGTGTAACCACAAATGTTTGGAGTGTTGACTCCCTCTCTAAAGTGTAAAAGAAAAAAAAAGGCAGTGTCTTTTTCTGTTAGAACTACTTCTTTCTGCCACATATCAACTAATATAATGTCTAAACTTGCAGACAGAACAAACTACCGTTACTAGTTAAGCCTTCATTAAAACTTCACAACGTTTGGCGAATTAATATACAAGTGCGATAAAGTAACGCTAGACTAGAAACAAAAACGGACTGACTATGGTGTGAAAAAGTTAACTACATATGCAAGGCTGCGTCGTCCATATGACCTAATGTCTTGACAATATCGTTTTCCCCATAGACATAATAAAGAGTAGACGCCGCATCGACCGCTACTGCCTATTGGCGCTGACGAGCCGTGGGGCTGCCATCTTGGACCGGTCACCCGCTCCACTCAGTGTAATCTGTTTAGCAGGCGCAGTGAAGTGTCAGCGAGTTTAATCAATCATAACTCGCTGAATACTTAACTGATTTTCACGCGTTTTTTTTTTTTTGCTGCAAACGTCATACATGTAGCTATAAGCCTATTCACAAAGTACAACCAATAAGGACTTCCGGTTGAGCATGTAAGCGAGAGTCACGCAGTGGAGTAGGCTCCCGACACTATCAACTAAATTTTCTACTAAATCTACATTTTCTCACTCTAAACGCACTAGTTTTATTTTGTAAGATTTTTTTTTACTTTATTAATCCTCGATGGCGACCGAAAGTCGACGGAACAAGACTAAAGCTACTTCTGCTACACCTGCGGTCTGTAATGGTAATGGCTCCGCGGCAGGGTCTCTTAAGCTGCCTGTTGACCTGGAAAATCTCCGCGCGGTCTTGATGTCAGAGCTGACAGCAGCTATCACCAGTCAGCTGAAATCCGCTATCGATGCTGCCCTTGCACCCATTGCTGCCTCTATAGAGGGTTTTACAGCCAAGTTCGAAGCGCAAGACCGCCGTATAGTGGAGCTAGAACAGCACCTCAACGTGTATAGCGACAGCATCGTCTCGCTAGAAAAGGCGGAGGACCTCGAGTCCCGCTCCCGCCGCTGCAATCTGCGTGTTATCGGCATTCCAGAGGGTGCCGAAGGACCTGACCCGGTTGCGTTCATGTCCAGTTTCTTCTCCGAGGTGTTGGGACCTGATGTATTTCCATCCCCACCAGTCCTGGACAGAGCTCATCGAATCGGCCCTAAACCATCGGATAACCAGGCTAGCGGCAAACCAAGGGTTTTCATAGTCTGCTTCCACTATTACAGCGATAAGGAACGAGCCAGTCGCTGGGGGGCTGTCAATCGGCGACAACTCTTCTACCGGGAGAGGAAAATCTACATCTTTCCTGACTATAACGCTAGCACTGCAAAAAAGAGGGCTGCTTTCTCCATTATGAGACGATGTTTACGCGATAAGGATGTGCAGTTCTCCCTTCGTTTTCCAGCCCAGCTGCGTATTGACTACGGTGGAGAGAAGCTACAATTTGACTGTCCAAATAAGGCCCAGAGATGGTTTGACGACCATTTCCCATCAGAGTGAGTGTTATCTGTGTGTGGCTGAGGTGACACTAGTTTGTACTCGTTCTGTGACATTGCATTTTGTATTCCTGCTTCAGACTTGCTTTAAACAGGCTTTAGCACAACGTTAGTTACCTAGCTGTTGGGCTGGTGGCTAGTTAGCAAAGCACAACTGGCTAGTTTTACACACCTGCCCTGTTGAGGTAGGCTGAGTTTCCATCTGCCGTTTTTGGCTCACTTAAAAGCCTTTCTTAATGTTAATATGTAGTTTAGCATCAGTCGATAGGGTAAGATGGCTTATTTAACGCTGAATTAATGTTATATGCGCTGATGTTTTCTTGTTTTCGTGTTTGTTTGTTTCTTGCTGGTGGGAGGAATGCTAAGGTCACCATTAGCCTGCACTAGACTGTATGTTACATTTTGAGCGCGCAGTCTGCCCTTATGTTGTTCTGACAATTACAAGCAGCTCTTTTAGAAGTTTTGTTCAGATTTATTACAATGTTTATGTGTGTTTTTACAATGACTATTAATTTCACATAGTAATTTTCTTGTTTTTCACGTTGTGGAGCCTCTCTGACCATGAGAGGTAAACTGTTTAACTTGTTTAGATGCATCGGATTAGGAGATGTGGTTTTTGCCTGCAGTTTCCCTTATTTGGGAAGGGAAATTTAAGGTTTGATGTGGGAGGGGAGGGGAGGGGGGTGTGGGACAAGGTCTTTTTACATGTATGTTTTTTTCCTTTATCTTCTTTTATTTACGCTATCATTACTTTATGTATTTCCCTGTTGTGGTTGATCTGCCCCTACTGTCAGTCAATCTGGTTTGTACTCTGTCCTAATGGCTGTAATGTCTTTTCCATGCAACCTCATTTAAGCCATGGTTGATAGGTACAGAAATGGTTCCTCCTTGAGATTTCTGAGTTGGAATGTAAAGGGAGGTAATAGTCCTGTGAAGAGATCCAGAGTGCTTTCTCACCTGAAGCAGCAGAGGGTTGATGTGGCTTTCCTTCAAGAGACCCATCTGCGCATTAAGGATCAACTTAGACTTAAACCCCGATGGGCTGGTCAGTATTTCCATTCTAATTTTGATTCCAGAGCTAGAGGTGTAGCTATTTTAATACATCAAAAAATACACTTTTCCTTGGATAGGGTTCTTTCTGATAGGGGTGGAAGATATGTGATTGTTGTGGGCTTGCTTGACTCCACACCTGTTATTTTGGTAAATGTTTATGCTCCTAATTTTGATAATGTAGAATTTGCTAATAATCTATTGATGCAGATCCCAGCCATACGCATTTATTGATATTTGGGGGGGATTTAAATTGTGTAATTGACCCTGCACTGGACCGGTCCAGTTCACGTTCTAGTGTTCCCTCTGCCATGTCAAAATATTTTTCTGATTTTATGGCCCAACATGGATGTGTTGATCCCTGGAGATTTCATAATCCTCAATCCAGAGAATATTCATTTTTTTCCCATGTCCACCATACATATTCTCGCATAGATTATTTTTTTGTAGATGGCTCTCTACTCCCAAGGGTAACAAACTCTGAATATTTACCCATAGTAATTTCTGATCATGCTCCCTTGGCCCTTGACATAATCATTTCCTCCCATTGTAAAAGCCACCCCCCGTGGAGACTCAATTCTCTACTTCTTTCTGATCCAGCCTTTTGTGACTTCATCTCTACATCTATTGACAATTTCCTTATTATAAACAAAACAGACGGTATATCTTACTCTTTATTATGGGAGACACTAAAAGCTTATCTAAGAGGGCAGATTATTTCTTACTCATCGCATCAATCTAAAATTAGGAAAGCTAGACAGGAGGAACTCTCCAATGCTATTCTCGGCCTTGACCGCCAGTATGCTCTGACTCCTTCTCCTGAACTCTATAAACAACGCCTCAACTTGCAGGCTGAGTTTGATCTTTTATCCACAGGCACAGCTGAGCGGTTGTTACTACATTCTCGTGGCACATACTATGAGTACGGGGACAAAGCCAGTCGCCTTTTGGCTCATCAGCTAAAACGTCAGGCAGCTGAGCGTTCTATACCTCAAGTTGAGTCCCCATCTGGAACTCTTACCATTGACCCTATGGAGATCAACTCTGTTTTTAAAACGTATTACTCCTCACTTTACACATCACAGTCTCCAGATAATTCTGATGTGATGATAAAATTTCTGGATAACTTGGAGATACCCAAAATTGAATCCACACGGGCTGAACAAATTGATGCTCCTGTAACTTTAGATGAGATCTTATGCTCTATCAAGTCTTTACAGTCAGGGAAAGCCCCTGGCCCTGATGGCTTTCCCCCTGAATTTTACAAGAAATTTCATGACAAACTGGCCCCACTACTGTTGTCTGTGTTTGAGGAGTCGCTGAGGCTGGGCACACTTCCTCCCACATTGAGACAAGCCTCAATATCCCTTCTCCTAAAAGAGGGGAAGGATCCCACTGCGTGTGGTTCATACAGGCCCCTTAGCCTTCTCAATGCTGATGTTAAGGTTTTGGCAAAGTTACTGTCATCTCGCATAGAGGATGTTCTGCCCAGCATAGTATCGGAGGAACAGACTGGCTTCATTAAAGGTCGTCACTCATTTTTCAACATTCGAACCCTGTTTAATATAATTTATTCCAAAGATGTAAATAGACACCCTGAAGTAGTAATCTCATTGGATGCCGAGAAGGCTTTTGATAGAGTTGAATGGGAGTATCTTTTTGCCACATTGACTAGGTTTGGCTTTGGAGATGCATTCATATCTTGGATACGCCTCTTGTATACATCGCCTCTAGCCTCTATCAACACTAATAACTTCAAATCTGACTATATTACTCTGTCCCGTGGAACTCGCCAGGGTTGTCCACTTTCCCCTTTGCTTTTTGCTATAGCTATTGAGCCTCTCTCAATTGCACTCAGAACCTCACCCTCGTTTGTAGGGATAACCCGCAAGGGATCAGAACGCAGGCTTGCCTTGTATGCCGATGACTTGCTTTTGTATGTAACTGACCCTGTCTCCCACATACCTAAGATTTTGTCTCTATTGGAAACTTTTGGCTCTTTTTCTGGGTACAAGCTCAACCTGCAAAAAAGTGTATATATGCCTATAAATGCAAAAGCGCTTCAACTTCAACAGTCTGCTTTGCCATTCCAATTGAATCGTCTTGGTTTCAAATATTTAGGAGTTAATGTTACCCACTCACTATCTTCATTATTTGATGCAAACTTCACTCCTCTCCTTTCTCATATGAAGAATGCTTTTCAGAAATGGCGTAACTTACCCATGTCTATGCTTGGGAGAGTTAATGCTGTTAAAATGAATATACTGCCAAAATTTCTTTACTTATTTCAATCCATCCCTCTATTTTTACCCAAATCGTATTTTAAAAGTATTGATCAGGCACTCATCTCTTTTATATGGGGAGGGAGGACTCCCAGAGTTAGGAAATCCCTGCTGCAGCAATGCACTCTCAGCGGAGGGCTCTCTTTGCCTAATTTTTTATATTATTACTGGGCAGCCAACATCCAGAAGTTTTTGTTTTGGTTGGATGCTCCACAGACATTGTGGTGCCAACTTGAGGCTGGGTCATGTGTGTCATCTTCTCTCTCTGCTCTCTTGTTTTCTTCCATCCCCTTATCTCCTTCTCGCTATACAGACAACCCAATTGTCTGTACTTCTCTTAAAATATGGTATCAATTTAGGCGTCACTTTCAGTCATGTTCTGCCTCTACTCTAATGCCCATCTGCAGCAATCATCTTTTTCCTGCCTCTCAGTTGGACCCTGTCTTTCGTCTCTGGGAGAGAGGTGGTATAGTGAGCTTCAGTGACCTATTCATAGACAATGTGTTTGCCAACTTTTCAGACCTATCCACCTCTCACAACTTACCCCACACTCACTTATTCAGGTATTTTCAGGCTAGGCACTGTGTCTCCACCACCTTTTCTGACTTTCCCTCCCCACCCCCAAGACAACCATGGGAAGAGTTATTTCAACTTAAAACTCATCAAAAATCTCTCATTTCAAAACTATATCAAAGTATTTTGTCATTTGATAAGCAGACTGGCTCTAAAGCCGCTGCTGCATGGGAGACTGAACTGGGAGTAGAATTTGGAGAGGGTTTTTGGGAGAGAGCCATCAAGAGAATACGTACCTCTTCGTCATACGCTCGCCTAGGTCTTATCCAGTTTAAAGTGGTACAGAGATTGCATTTTTCACAATCAAGACTATCAGAAATTTATCCAGAGGTTGATGACACCTGTGTCAAATGTGGAGCAACTCCCAGCCATCTTAGTCATATGTTTGCCCTTTGTCCCAAACTTGAAAACTTTTGGAATTCTATCTTCAATATCCTTTCAGACATTCTTCAAGTCCAATTAGAGCCATGTTCTCTACTAGCTATTTTTGGTTTTACACCAGTCCCACAGTTTCTTAATAGAAGACAGGCAGATGTTGTTGCCTTTGCTACTCTGCTGGCAAGACGTAGGATTCTATTCTCATGGAGGTCCTCACAGTCCCCTTCTGTGTCCCTGTGGCTGAAGGATCTTATTTACTTTCTAAAACTAGAAAAGGTGAAATTCACTCTCAGAGGGAACACTGATAACTTTTTCAAATGCTGGAACTCCTTTATAACTTACTTCAAGGAACTACAAACACTTCCTTGATTAGGGTGTGCATTCACCCACAACCACTTTTTACCCCATTGTTTTTTTTCCCCCTCTTTGTTGTTTTATTGTATTATTACTTATTTATTTATTTTTTTGTTTTATTTTTATTATATATAATTTTTGAATGTTCACTTAATTTGGTTTCTCAGTTAATGTTTGTGCGTTTCTGTATGTGCGCCATGTAAGACCTATCTTGGGGGGTGGGGGGTGTGGGATTGGGGATGGTTTGGGCTTGGGGAAAGGATTCTGTATTTTATTATATTGTATACGTTTCTCATTCATGTTGTATTACTGTCATACAGTGTTAAAACCGATTGTCCTTCATATAATAATAATAAAAAAACCTTGAACAAAGTACAACCAATAATAATTTTCAATCTTACTTGTGAAAAGTAATCCCCCGAGCCCTGTTATAAATAGTCCGCCGATTTTTACAGAAATACGCTGCACAGTGCTCAGGCATGTTGTTGCTTTGGTGGTCGCTAGGTTTACACGTTGGTAGTGTAACGGAGTTAATGTGACTCCACTTGCCACCTCTCACACTAGTCGTCAGTTACGACATTATTTTAAGGTTATTGAACGCAGCACCCCTGCGAATTAGGGTCGTGCACCCTGGGAGACTGTAACAGTTTTCCTGCGCTGTCTCCCTGGTGAGTGCACATGATGCTAGCTCCGGAAATATTTACCCTTATACTTTTAAATTTCGTATTTAAGTGGGTGTCTTAAGTTATGTTTTTGTACTGTTTCCTGTGCTACAGTGTGAGAGCGAGTTATTTGAAAGTTCTACTGAGACTGACTGTATACTGTTCTGCCAGGTACGTGTAGTGCTTATGCACAGTAGCTAACAGCACAGTTTTCCTGCGCTGTCTCCCTGGTACGTGTAGTGCTTATGCACAGTAGCTAATAGCACAGTTTTCCTGCGCTGTCTCCCTGGTACAACAAATAAACCGATGAAAACAGTGGTTCGGTCTCTGTTGGTGTCCATAAACACAACGCACGAACACTACCGCTACAGTAGGATGCCCGGTTCAAGATGGCGGCCGCATTTCTCGTGCCCCAGCAGCCAATGCGGCGTCTACTCTTTATTATGTCTATGGTTTTCCCTACTGGTTTTCCGTTTGAACTCCAGTTAAAAGATGGCGCCGCTGTTTTTTTATTTATTTATTTATTTTTTTTAATGGCGCCGCTGTGTACTTTCCTGCCAGCACTGGTTCATGACGTCAGCCGCTCCATCGCAAAACGTCTGCAGCTTAGGCTAACCGTTAACGTTCACTTAACCAGAACCTAGCATCAACTGTCCTTGCAAATCATAACGTCAATCAATATACACGCCAGAGGCCAATATACTGCCATATATACGGCCGGGATAGTTAAATTGGTATCTCACTGTCATTTCAAGTCAATGTTCATTAATTGTCAAACACTTTCTTAGTGAATTTATTTTTACAGAAAGTAACGTTAGCCAAGGTTAGCTATTGATATTAGCTGCTAACTGTAAAATTAACTTCAGGTTCCATCTATGGCATTGTTTCATGAACTGTTTCAAATGTTATATGAAAGCAATTCAGCATACAATACAGATCAGAAATAAGTTTACTTACCTGCTATCTTTACGACCTTCGCCTCAAAGACTGGCCAGCCTGCCTTGGGCCGCCTTCCTCCCCTCCACTCCACCACATACACACTGTCACCATCCATTCCGTTGACATAGTCTTCTTCGTCGAAGTTTCTAATACATTCTGTGGGCAACATTGAGGTTTTGCCCTCATCTTCCCCTCCAATCCACCTTACTAACGCATACATATTTAGCGATTAACTGCTTTCCGACTCTCAGCGAATATGACCGTCTGACGGAGCTGCTAGTAATTTTAAGATGCGTTCGTTAGTTGGTCAGGTCGCGCGCTGTGTCTAGTGAAAAAGGCGCGACCTGACGTATTTCAAAATAATTGGCCTACTCTGACAACCATTCCACTCCTCAAAAAAAAAAGAAAAAAAAAAGACAACCAGTCCACTCCCGCCTCACATACTTTTTCTTTCACGTCACGGTCTACAGCCGCACTAAATCTCCGTTCTCCATCTTTTAGCTTTGTATTTTACTGTCTGAATGTACTTCAGTTATTATATGTCATTATGCCTTGAACACTATATATTTTGAAGTATAAAAAATATGTGAGTGATGGAAGCGGAATACCATCGCGGACCAAACGAAGATGGAAAAGGTAAGGAAAACTTTTTTGTTACTGTATTTTTCCCTTAGTTGCTAAATGGGTTAGCCATAACATTTTGGGCTATGATTTGTATAATATATTGTATATTTTCATCGGGCCGCGATTGAATTCAGAATCAGAATCCACTTTATTGCCCAGTGCTTAAACAAACAAGGAATTTGACTCCGTTAACTTGACAATGACATTGTTATTAGCTCTTCTCCATAATGTAGCCTTACCATGCAATTGCTATTAGACTGATTGAATGAATGGAAGTTATTATTTATTTGCTATTCCTTTATCTCCCATTGTTTATTTTCATTAGGTTATATTGCTTGAATTGACATCATTACTGCTATGCTATTCTCCCTAACTAGTATAATATTCAGGGCATGAAATTGGCATTTTGTGATTGGCGGGTGAAACTGTCAATCTACCTGCCCGGTAGCCGACTGCGTTTACATGGTCTTTAGTAGGGGTGGGAAAAAAAATCGATTCTCCAATGGATTTCGATTCTATCTTGAACGATTCTGTCTCGATTCAAATAAGTTCATAATCGGAATTTTAAAATTAAAAATTTTAATTAGTTCGCCCGCTGCAATATTCTGTGCGCCTGCTGCGGAGCTCAACAGACAACTCTACTCTCTGGCCTGCTGCTGATTCTCTGCTATACACGCATGCGCACTTAACACACGTGCGAGTCGTTTACATGCGGCGATAAAATGGCTGCGAGCGCTAGACTCATACGACCTGCACCGGCTTCTTTAAAAGCTGCCGTATGGCAGCATTTTGGATTCTATGAGGTTGGAGGCAAGATGGACAAGACTTACACCGTTTTTAAGGTCTGTGGAATTCAAATCAAATACTTCGGAAATGCAACGAATTTGCAAAGAAAAAAAATTAGAGAAGGTAATTCATCTGTTTTTCTTTCTTTAATGATCAACACAATAGTAGGAAGTGATTTGCAAATTCTGAGTAGCAAACTCATATTTAAAAATCTGACCAAACTAAAATATGTGTCACAAAATTTAAAATCAGGCATGGAAATGTACATTAAAAAAAAAATCGAGATAATAATCGATAATCGTTTTAGAATCGAATCGTTGACCTCTGAATCGGAATCGAATCGTGAGTTGCCAAGAGATTCCCACCCCTAGTCTTTAGTATCCCGATTATGAGGCTTATCCCGGCTTTGAGTATATCCGGGATATGGTGTGTACACATCAACTGCCATACTGGTGTCAAACTAAGCCTATGCATTTTTATGGTGGATTTCCTTGAGTGCTGTATGTCATTAGAAAGTCCGGATTCACATTGAATTCATCTAGTGCATGTTTCAGAGTAATTTTAAATGAACCTGTTATTTCCAGGTCCCTGTTACAAGACTCTGTTCCAGCTGTTGGCGAAACACAGTCAAAGAAGTCGGTGAGTACACATTTTTATGATAGGCTAGTTCTTTGTAATGTTTATATATTTAAAGGTGCACCAATAATTTAACCAAGCCATCTTATCCGCTCCAGCAACCTCCAGAACATGGTCATCCACACCGGGAGGAAAGTGAGAACCAAACCAGCTCTTCTCATCCGCTCCAGCAACCTCCAGAACATGGTCATCCACACCGGGAGGGAAGTGAGAACCAAACCAGCTCTTCTCATCTGCCCCAGCAACCTCCAGAGGTAGATGAGGACCACGGTCCATATCATGATGTGCTCCAGAGCCCTTTACAGAACTGTAGTGACTCTGGTAACATGGATGAGGACACTAAAAGGAAGCAAAATGAATTGTTAATGCTTGCTTTGAAGATGAAACATAACTTCACCAACGCAGCATTAGAGGACACCCTCAAAGTTATAAACGCAATCAGTGGTAAACACATTGTAGCATCTTCAAAGTACTACTTGTACAAAGAATTCGGCGATTTCAAAGATCAGTTACAGTTTCATTTTATTTGTCGAAAGTGTTGCCTTACAATGGAGGAATTCAACGGTGAAGTTACTTGTAAGAATTGTAATGAAACCTATGACTTGCACGAGTACATGAAAACAGGAAGCTTCTTCATTGCCCTATCTCTAGAGTCCCAGCTACGTAGTGTTACAGAGGACAGAGACTTAGGCAAGAAACTAGTCAAAACCCAAGAGATTTCACACAGGAACATTAGAGACATCTATGACGGCCAGATGTATAAAAACTTTTCCAAGGATGCGATGACAAGGTGCCGTCGTACTCTCTCACTTACATTTAGTTGTGATGGGGTTCCAGTCTTCAATTCGTCATCGTACAGCATTTGGCCACTTCTATATACGATTAATGAGTTGCCTCCAGAAATCAGATCGAAACATGTCATGCTAGCTGCGTTGTGGTTCGGAAATAAGAAGCCATATATGAATACCTACCTTATACCTTTTGTTGAGGAGTGCTCTTCCCTTCAAGCACAAGGCTTTCAATCTTTCCTTGATGGTTTTTGCGAGACAATAAGAGTTCACCCATTGATTTTAGTTAGTGATTCCGTTGCAAGGCCATTACTCCAAAATTTCAAACAATTTAATGGAGAATATGGCTGCTCATTTTGTCTGCAGAAAGGTCAAATTGTGGAGAAAGGTCATGGGCATGTCAGAGTGTATCCCTATGAAACCAATATAGAAAGCAGAACTAAAACTCAAACAGAGGCTTTCGTGTCTATTTTATCGCTGTTGCCTAGTTTTGACATTGTTAAGGGGTGTATCCCAGATTACATGCATAGTGTTCTCCTTGGTGTTGCAAGATCTTTGACAAATATGTGGTTCACCAGCGAGAATCATGCAATGCCTTGGTACCTTGGAAAAATGATCACTGACATAGATGTTGCACCACTTAGCATACAACCACCCACTGGTGTCTCCAGAACTCCAAGATCAGTCACTGAGCGGGCCTATTGGAAAGCTCATGAATGGTATATGTGGCTGTTCTTCTATAGCATTCCTGTCCTGAAAGGTGTCTTGCCCGATAGGTTTCTTATGCACTGGTTAAGACTTGGAAAAGGTGTTAGTCTACTGCTTTCAGATGATATTAAGCCAGACCAAATAACAGAAGCAGAGCATTTACTGAAAGTATTTGTATCAGAAACTCAGCAATTGTATGGTTTGGAGCACATGACTTTCAATACTCTCCTCAGCCTTCATCTTGCCCAGAGTGTCCGTGACTGGGGACCCCTATGGGCTCATTCAGCATTTGTCTTTGAAGATTATAACAGTGACTTGCTTGACATGGTTAAGAGCACACAGGGTGTCCCTTTACAAATTTGCAAAACATTTTTGTTGTATAAAGCATTGCCACAGTATGGGAAGAAAATACTGAAAAACGCTTCACCCGAAATACAGGATGCATTTGAGTCATTGACTACATATAGGCATGACTTCAAGAATTTCAAGAAATGTGATGGTGTTACAGCTTTAGGTCATCCCAGAAGAAAAATAGTGGAAGACTCAGACCGTCTAGCACTTCACAGTGTGGCTCATCATGTAACTACGGAGTATGTGAGTTACTATGCTAAGATAGCTGTAAATGGAGAAATAATGCACTCTTCATCATACACACACGAGAGGAAAAGAAACTCGTACACAGTCATCTTTGATGACAGAGACAGTAGCATTTTCTCTGTCAAGAAATACATTGTAGCGAACTTTGGAAATGGAAATTCATGCTATGCCATTGGTAGGTATTTCGAGTTTGAGAAACACAACTTTTTCTCACTCCCAAACCCAGGATATTTTTGCCCTGTTGGTAAAGAGTTGGGGAATTTAACTGCCATCCCTGCATGTAAAATTAAAACGAAATGTTTATACATCAGCACACCAAAACTAAAAGTTGATTATATCTTTAGATTTCTCAATCACTTTGAGCTGGTAAAATGAAATGGCTTAACTTGAAGGACTGTTCGGCTGGTTGACACGCTATCGAGTGGTTCAGGGTTTTGTGGACGTTTGTGTCTGTCCAAACCGAGCTCCGTGATTGCTGGTGATAAAGGACTGTTTTATCATTGTTCGGCCAGCAATCGCGATAGCAGAGTTGTTGTTCTTAACAAACTGTCTGGTTGTTTAGTCATGCACTCCGTTCGGTGATCTCCTTGCATTAGAACTGTCTTATCATTGTTCTGCAAGCGATCACGTTTGCAAAGTGCCGGTGCTTAAGACTGCACTTGTATCTTTTGTCTGTGCTTTGAAGCGCTGTACTGTGTAGTCATGGACATTCACCTCAATATTTCATTCATGCCCTCTTCACAAGAGACTTTGGGCTACTTGTGTAAAACATTCACCTCTTAACAGATCTAGTCTTTTTCTGTGCTGCCAGTTGGATGGTCAGGTATTTATTGGTGAAGAAAGCACTATTATTCAAAAGGCAGGACAATTTTCAATGTTCTCATTCATAACCCATATTGGTCAGTCTTAGCTGCAAATGAATGATGGCCACCACAAAACTTAACAAGTTTGAAGCTCACATGGCAAGACAGACAAGCTTATAACTAATACTCCCTCATAATAAGAGGCCAAAATATATATCTTATATGAACTGAAATATGCTGCCTAAATCAGTGCAATTTCCTAGCATGAAATACTCTTACTGGCTAATTCCTACAGGTGCATATATTTTAAACAGTCAGAATGCACACATAGCTCTCTTAACCTTTCCTACATTTTCACTACAATGCCTCTAGTTAGTGTTTAACATTTCTCATTCCAGACACTTGTATAGTTTTGTAAGTACTGTATATATTTTAAAGTCAATAGCCTAATAGGCATTTCAACATCTGTTCAGAAATGCTACCCGAGGCTTTCTGCACATCTGTATAGATGAGCTTTAGCTAGGTATGTTTACCCTACCAAATGATCTTTTCTTCAGCATATATTGTAGTATAAGTACTGTATATCTGTACGATTACACTGTTTTAATTATTGTTGTATTGTACTGTTTTGTTGTATTGTACTATTGTTGTAAATACTCTTACTGGCTAATTCCTACAGGTGCATATATTTTAAACAGTCAGAATGCACACATAGCTCTCTTAACCTTTAAGTACTGTGTATCTGTACGATTACACTGTTTTAATTATTGTTGTATTGTATTGCATTTTGATGTATTGTTATTTTATTGTATTGTGCTGAAATGTATTGTATTTAATGGAATACTTTGTAAACCAAAGCTTCAGGCAATATCATCAATTTAATTTCATATTAAAAGAAGACCTGTTTTTCAATATGGCTTAACACCTTTTGTCCTGTGGTTTCTGGGGGGAAATCACTATTACTGTGTATCACAGAAAATACTCACACAGAGAGAGAACTAACAAGACCTAAGACCTCAAACACACTGTGCAGGAATTAATTCATGGTAATGCCATGTGATTCCTCACATGTACAGTAGTATACATATAAAATATGTGCTTTCTTAGCCTGGGAATGCCCATACGAATTTGGTAAGAGTTTAATGCACCAATTTAAGTTTAATTTCACTGCTAGTTACACCCCTGCTGGAAGACATAAGTCAATGAACTTTTTCCAGACTCACTCTCAATTACAATACAGAAGTTCGGTGTGCTAACAAGGTTAGTGCTCTTTGGCATCAAACTTAATTTTGGATATATAAATTCATGGTGTCAGGCTTCAAACAGAAAGGTAAGTTGAAAATACAAGTAACCATTTTGTCACCCCCTGTAACCCCCCACCCCCATCAATGTCTATGCAAATAAGTCTATTCAGTGAATATATTCAGCACATAGACTTTCATATAAGATATCCACATATATGTTACAGTGCTGGGTTCCACATATACACTTGCATCTATTCAAGGAAAGTGGGTTCTTCACATATCGTGAATTTATAGTGTTCCATATTCAGTTAAATATTATCAATGGCAAGACTATGATGGACTTTGTTCTTTATCTGTCTGAAAAGATTGTCTCTATGTGTCCTTTGGTTGAGGAGGCACAAATGTTTTTGTTTTGTTTTTTATTTTTATGCTGCAACATGCATGTGTGGATAAGCCTGTGTATATTTATGAGAAAACATTAATAAACATTAATAAAAAAAAAAAAAATCTCAATGGCTTTCGGCCGTTTATTTAAATATTTCTTTTCTTTTTCTTTATTTTTAGGGGCCGTACAATCCAGCAGCATTTATTTAGTTAATTTAACAACACATTGGCTGTAGGTTTAAGTGTCCATTGGGTGCATTTGAGGGTTCCATATTTACTTATTCTTGGTACGTGTCTCTGCCCGCTCCACTCGCAGTTCCCCTTCTCCGGCTGAGGCTTTGGGTCTCTTTTCTTTGCGGACCTCGTCAGTCTCCCACGCTGGACCCTGTCCACTTCCACAGCCCTTGTTCACCCTTATTTGCTGAATGTCTTTATCTGCGCCTTTGCGCCCTCTGAAGCTTGACAGATTTTGATAGGTTTTTCAAGCGTGAGATCAGTCTCTTTCAATAAATGCATTCTCACTTCATTGTCCAGTACACCAATCACCATCTGGTCATGTATCATTGAATCACATAATGTGCCGAAGTTGCATGACAGACTTTTCAGACACAGGTCTGAGGCGCAATTGGCATGGACTCTTTCTGAACACAGTTTCTCTAAACATATGTCTCGTTCTTTCTCAGCTTGCAGTCCTCTTCGAATTTTGCCATGACTACGTCGAACTTATCTTTCTGGTGTTGTACAGTCGTACTATCATGACTCACTGAACAATTCTCTTATGCTGAATGTGTAGAAATGATTAAAATTATTTTCACAGAGCCATTATGTCCCAAAGGAGAAGACGAATAAAGCCTTTAGATGATGCAAAGACACATATTCTGTCTTGCACTGACAAGTCTGGATTTATGGCAAGACTTATTGACAGCTACAACGGTAAGTGCCAGAAGGTTCCTTGACACAAGATATGCATTACAAAAGCAAAACAGTAAAGTGGATATAACGACAGGGCAGAGTTTATTTGTGGTTATATGTGGCGTTTTTTGCTTTTGTCAGAGATTTACAGTCGAACTGTCGTCCAGTGCACTTGTTCCGCCTGTCGACGCCCTCCAGCCCGATGGCTAGCACATACAGTTCGAAACTTTTTTTAATACTTACCAATTTTCGTTGACATTTGCGGTCAACTTCAACTGCTCTGGTTGACGTACAATCTGTGTAGTTCAACATCCAAGTTTACTGCCAACTGCCACTTCCTTGTTGCATACCTTCAGCTACGCAGCTGGTGCCAACTAGTGGTAACATTGATCATTACATCACAATACAGGCATTCAGGTGTATATTTAAACATTTCTTTGTTGTTGTTTTTTTAGCTGCTGAGTGGGCTGTACAAGCCAGCAGCATTTATTTAGTTTATATTTCATAACGCATTAACTGTAGGTTTGAAATGACATGCTGCATACTGCCGTTGACTGGTCAGTTTTTCAGTTGGACAGGGCCTCTAAATGTGTTTTGCCAGGGATCTTGGCACAAGGGATTGTAACATCTTATCCTGTGTATTAAAGAATTGTATGGGCTAGAGCCTATCCCAGCTGTCATTGGGCGAGAGGCGGGGTACACCCTGGACAGGTCGCCTGTCTATTTCAGGGCTAACACAGAGAGACAACTGGCATCATTAAAAAAATAATGATGCCAGTTTCCCATAATAATTGCTGTTAATTTGGCTTCTTAACTAATCCATTAATCAGTTTAGTTTTGCAGCTGTAGTGAAGGCGCTGCACAGAACAACTTTTATTTCTTCTTACTTATTTATATGTATCATGTGTTTCTTTGTCATGCTGGTTTATGAATAACAGGTTAAATACCGGTACATTTAAGTTTGCTTAATCAGATTTAAAAATCACATTCAATTAAAAAATGAACTGTTTTTCTCACAATTGGTTAAATATGGAAATCCATTTAGCTACAGAAATGTTTTTCTCTCTAACAAGGACTTGTGACAAGGTCCCCAAATATTACCTTTCAATTAAGGCTAGGAGAGGGAAAGTGTGTTGGTTCTCCTGCCTCTGTGCTTTACTTTCTATTTGTTATTATTAGCAAATCTGTGTGTGTGTGTGTGTGGGGGGGGGGGGGGGGGGTGGGGGGGTACATTGGTGAGAGAGAAAACAAGCTGAGAACACATCCACATAAAATTGTTGAATTTAAGCCTAATATTTATTCTCATCTTTAGTGTGTTTGCTACTGAATGCAACATTACATGCATAAGCTCCAGCTAGAAGCACGTGTCTCTGCTGAACCAAAATAAAAGGTAGTAGTTGCAGGTTTGTCACAATTAGAATAGGAATAAAGTTTTTTGCGAACATTTATGTGCCTGTGTGTGTTAATCTGCATAATATAACAAACTGACAGCTGTTACAGAGTCTCACACCGAAGTATTTTCTCTTCCCATGAATAAAGAAACTGACATTAAAGACATCATCATTTCTTGAGGGTTTACATGACATTACATGTTAGTAAGTAATGCTGATTCAGTTTACTCTGTACCAAACTTTTTCTTGTTGTTATATGAAGTCACCTACAGCCTATGGTTGCTGGTTACTTTTGGTACCCCATCTGCAGATACCAATTTCCCTGCAGAAACCCTTTGTCCTTGGGATGTGAAAAGTGGTGCTTTGCCAATGCTCTGTGATAGTGTGAGAGGTGAGCCTTGACACAGATCCCCAGCTGCTTTCTGTTGAGATCCACTTTGCTAACTCTCATCAGACAAGGTAAATTGATGCTGAGGGCAGAGGGAGAAGGCCAGAGAGGAAAGATCAGGGAAGTTAGAGCATTTAACATTGGGGGAGGCAGAGGAAGGTTGCAAGAAATGTGAGGGGGGCACAACTGGAGTGCAGAGCAACATTAAGATTGGAACTGAAAGGCACAAGGGAAGAGCGAGATAATATTCTGAAGACTGAAAGAAAGAAGTGTAGTTCTCCATTAAGCCATGTCCTGGAGCTCTGCAGAGAGCAGAGTACGACAGCTCATTAACTTCCATCATGCCTCACTGTTTCCTGCTCATGAGAGGAGACCATGAACCAGTAGCTGCTTCTAAGTTGCTGCACTTTCTCTTATTATATGATGTGAGTGCTGTGGCTTTAGAGCGTCTGACTGATGTAATAACAGGCAGCAAGACAAGGAGACAGATGAAGAAATATCTGCATCATTATCTGAACACTAAACTGAGGACTGCTGCTGCTCAGAATGAAGTGATATTTACCTTATGAGGAACACCAGCATCTACACCTGCAGTGATGCTTTCTGGTTTGAGGACATGGATTAAAGTTCTTTTTCACTATGAAACAGTTATATTCTAGAGTACAAAATCATTAGCCACATTGATGCAAGTATTCCTGGGATACGGGCGGTGCCATCAGTTTGGATCCAGAGTCTGTGCAGTACTGTCTAAGAGTGGACCTACCCTATCAGTAACCTGCCCATATTTCTGCTAGACTCACTGTCTGGTTAATACTGCACTCTACTCTACTGACAGTTACAAAGATTATACATTATACACTGCACTGTATTTTTTTTTTTTCCCAATTTCACAGAGTGGTTGCCAATATCAACTGTCAATCATTATGATAACTCACAAACGAAACTTGTCTGAAAAGCGGACACTTGAACGTACATCAGCATTTTCACACACCAGTAAAGACCTGTTCTCGTCTACCCATCAGCCTGTATGTATACACCGATCAGGCATAACATTATGACCACCTTCCTAATATTGTGTAGGTCTCCCTTGTGCTTCAAAAATAGTTCTGACACTCACAAAGTTCAATGGAGGAAAGGATGAGTATATCATGTTTTACTTGTAACAGACAATGATTGAGATAAATGTAATTCATGAAATTTGGAGGGACCTTGAACTCTGACTTTTCTGTAACTCCTCCTTCCAGCTTTGTCGAACACAGGTTTCACACTTCCTGGAATCCCACAACCTCTGGAATCCAACTGAAAGAATTTTGTGGTGGCAACAGTGAATTTGAATCTCTGTATGGGACTCAAAACAGTGTTCTCTTGGCCTTTCAATTGAGGCAGCAATTATCACATCATCTGTTAGAATTCTCTGGTGGCACAGTGGTGTGGTGGTTAGCACTGATGCCTCACAGCAAGGTTCTGAGTTTGAATCCACGTGCCCACTGGGGCCTTTCTGTGTGGAGTTTGCATGTTCTCCCTGTGTCTGCGTGTCTCTTGTTAGGTTAATTGGTGATTGGCTGTGAGTGGTTGTCTGTCTCTGTGTCAGCCCTGTGATAGACTGGTGAACTGTCCAGTTCCCAATGACGGATGACAGATTTTTTTCTAGATTGTTTCTAGAGAATCAAAGCATATCACAACACCAAAATAAATGTTCCTTGGGGCGGCTATGGCTCAGCAGAAAGAGCAGGCTGTCCAGGAATCAGGGGGTTAGCAGTCTGATCCCTAGTTCCTGGTCCCCAATCACATGTCGAAGTGAACAAGTTGGTTGACAAGGTCACAGATATCAGTGTTCCACCCTTTACTCCTGCATTTGCCATAAAAACATTGTAACGCAGTTCAGTTGTTATATTAAACATATTGAGTAAAGTGTACCTAAATGTCATTACACAATGAGCAGATATTTGATTATGATGATCCAATTATTCATTCATTCATTTGTTCATTCATTTTCTGTAACTGCTTGTCCTCTGGAGGGTCGTGGGGGGGCTGGAGCCTACCCCAACTGTCATTGGGTGAGAGGCAGGGCACTCCAGTCTATCTCAGGGCTAACGCAGAGAGACAGACAACCATTCACACTCACATGCACACCTACGGCCAATTTAGAATCACCAATGAACCTAACCAGCATGTCTTTGGACAGTGGGAGGAAGTAGGTGGGAGAAAACCCACGCAGACACAGGAAGAACTGAAAGATATTTGTGGTGAAATCAGTAGTAACCACTACACTACTGTGCCGCCGATAATCAATACACAAATGTCTTTACACAGACATGTGTACATTAAGCATTGAGTTTCAGTGTATAAAAGCTATCAATGATGTAATGTGAGACCCCAGTTAAAGTGCAATTTACCATTAATCAGAAGGCCAATGTGTTTGGAAGGCAATGTTGCATATTTTACACTTTACATTTTACACTTTTTCTTGCATAAAATAACGTATGATTCTAAGGTAATATATGAAGCGGGCTGACAGATTACATTGCTCCTGAGTTTATAAAATAGTTATGTAGCCTACCCAAGGTAACCCACCTTTTAACATTTCTGAATAGAAGTGGGAGATATGGGTGGTAAACCGATGAGAGCGTCTGCTAAAGTATTAAATTATGTGTATTCTTGCATTTAGAATGTATGGCTCTTTCCAGGGTGCAGAGAAGCCTGGCAAGCTTAATATACAGCTATGCTGCCCATGTGGTTGCAGAATGCCTTTAGCTATGTTTTGACAAACTAGTACTTAACCTGAAAACCTGGTAGAACAATTCAAAGAGAATTAACATACCCTGTACACTGGTCAGGTGTCCAAGGTCTGAAATCTTGTTATGTCACTTTGTTTGTTCAACTTTATTTGCTTGATTAAGTACCCTTACTCTTACCTCTTGGGTAAGTCTAAAGTAGCTTTGCACACCTGTATTTGGGCAGTTTATCCCATTCTTCTTAACACATGTTCTCAAGATCTTTCTTGGATGGGGGAGCATCTTCTAACTGCCATCTTCAAGTCTTGCCATCCAAGAACAGTATGCTTTGTGTCATTGTCTTTCTACTGCAAGTTGTCCTTAAGGGCCTCTCTACTTTGGCTGGGTTATCCTTTCCAAATTTTGCAACCATAACATGATATTTCATCACTGGTCCACAATTACAGCCTTATACTGCAAGCATATCGTAATGTTGTAATGCAAATTACATATAGCCTACAATATTTAACACAAAAGCGTTCTTGTAGGTTTATGGCGACAAGTTGTGTTTGCCTCTTTCCTGTCTCAGTAAAGTAGTACATGCATGTTTAATGTAGCCAGTGTTTAGGAGATGGTCTTATGTATCTCAAATATACATGCTGGATGTTGATGTTGTCAGTTGGTGGCCTGTTTATACATCTTGATCCTGCCTTGTGAATTCAACCTGGTCTCTATGAAGACTATCCGCAAAGCATCAGTTACCATGGTGATTTCTTCCAGGTAAAAGTGAGCCAGCAATGTGGGTTAAGTCTTTGTGGTTAAATAAGACTGGAACTTTGAACACACTCAAGGGTCATGAGGACAAAAACTCAGGTAATAATGACAAGTTTGAAAAGAAGGGCACTTGCAGTGAATGAAATGGGAATGTCTTGGCTTTTAAGGGCTGTGGAAGAAATTGCTTCTACTATTGTGCACGCTCTGTCATTCTCTGCTCCGCCATGTGAGGACAGTGTTGAGCTTAAGGCGTGGACAGTGAAGTCATTTCATCAATCCCGCCGTCTCCATCCACTCTGACCTGCACTTACCCACCACCCACACACAGGCTGCTGGTGCCCATGTGTCCAGACTTTGGTGTTCAGAGAAATGCCTGTTTACGTAAGTATATGTGTGTTATCAGAAGTCCTCATCATTGACCTTCTACCCCATCTGATACCCTCCTCTATTACCATACCA
>NW_028181511.1:0-43752 GCF_963514085.1 Chelon labrosus
TGTCAGACTGGCCGAATTAGACCGATTCTGCCTCTTTCTTGCCTCTACATGTGAAGAACAGGGTGCTTGTGAGCATATTGTGCAGTTTCCAGCAGGTAGCTGGCTTGGAACGGGACCGGTGGGGCAGAGCAATCCTAGCGGCTCGCCCGAGCAGTGGAAGCCGGCGAGGGTGCGCGTTCAGCCGGATGAATGGGGCGCTGTCAGGGCCCCTCTCGTGGAGGATAAAAATCATGCTTTTTCCCTCATTACACATCCCATGCGAGCTTGTAATGATAAAACCTGATCCAAATCACACATTGCAGCTCAATATTCAGTGAGGACAGGGCCTTTTTAAGTCGAAATGTGCAAAACAGCATCCTATCGCTCTGAAACGGCTGTTTTGCTCTCCACCACATTTACTGTCAGACTGGCCGAATTAGACCGATTCTGCCTCTTTCTTGCCTCTACATGTGAAGAACAGGGTGCTTGTGAGCATATTGTGCAGTTTCAAGCAGGTAGCTGGCTTGGAACGGGACCGGTGGGGCAGAGCAATCCTAGCGGCTCGCCCGAGCAGTGGAAGCCGGCGAGGGTGCGCGTTCAGCCGGATGAATGGGGCGCTGTCAGGGCCCCTCTCGTGGAGGATAAAAATCATGCTTTTTCCCTCATTACACATCCCATGCGAGCTTGTAATGATAAAACCTGATCCAAATCACACATTGCAGCTCAATATTCAGTGAGGACAGGGCCTTTTTAAGTCGAAATGTGCAAAATAGCATCCTATCGCTCTGAAACGGCTGTTTTGCTCTCCACCACATTTACTGTCAGACTGGCCGAATTAGACCGATTCTGCCTCTTTCTTGCCTCTACATGTGAAGAACAGGGTGCTTGTGAGCATATTGTGCAGTTTCAAGCAGGTAGCTGGCTTGGAACGGGACCGGTGGGGCAGAGCAATCCTAGCGGCTCGCCCGAGCAGTGGAAGCCGGCGAGGGTGCGCGTTCAGCCGGATGAATGGGGCGCTGTCAGGGCCCCTCTCGTGGAGGATAAAAATCATGCTTTTTCCCTCATTACACATCCCATGCGAGCTTGTAATGATAAAACCTGATCCAAATCACACATTGCAGCTCAATATTCAGTGAGGACAGGGCCTTTTTAAGTCGAAATGTGCAAAAAAGCATCCTATCGCTCTGAAACGGCTGTTTTGCTCTCCACCACATTTACTGTCAGACTGGCCGAATTAGACCGATTCTGCCTCTTTCTTGCCTCTACATGTGAAGAACAGGGTGCTTGTGAGCATATTGTGCAGTTTCAAGCAGGTAGCTGGCTTGGAACGGGACCGGTGGGGCAGAGCAATCCTAGCGGCTCGCCCGAGCAGTGGAAGCCGGCGAGGGTGCGCGTTCAGCCGGATGAATGGGGCGCTGTCAGGGCCCCTCTCGTGGAGGATAAAAATCATGCTTTTTCCCTCATTACACATCCCATGCGAGCTTGTAATGATAAAACCTCATCCAAATCACACATTGCAGCTCAATATTCAGTGAGGACAGGGCCTTTTTAAGTCGAAATGTGCAAAACAGCATCCTATCGCTCTGAAACGGCTGTTTTGCTCTCCACCACATTTACTGTCAGACTGGCCGAATTAGACCGATTCTGCCTCTTTCTTGCCTCTACATGTGAAGAACAGGGTGCTTGTGAGCATATTGTGCAGTTTCCAGCAGGTAGCTGGCTTGGAACGGGACCGGTGGGGCAGAGCAATCCTAGCGGCTCGCCCGAGCAGTGGAAGCCGGCGAGGGTGCGCGTTCAGCCGGATGAATGGGGCGCTGTCAGGGCCCCTCTCGTGGAGGATAAAAATCATGCTTTTTCCCTCATTACACATCCCATGCGAGCTTGTAATGATAAAACCTGATCCAAATCACACATTGCAGCTCAATATTCAGTGAGGACAGGGCCTTTTTAAGTCGAAATGTGCAAAAAAGCATCCTATCGCTCTGAAACGGCTGTTTTGCTCTCCACCACATTTACTGTCAGACTGGCCGAATTAGACCGATTCTGCCTCTTTCTTGCCTCTACATGTGAAGAACAGGGTGCTTGTGAGCATATTGTGCAGTTTCCAGCAGGTAGCTGGCTTGGAACGGGACCGGTGGGGCAGAGCAATCCTAGCGGCTCGCCCGAGCAGTGGAAGCCGGCGAGGGTGCGCGTTCAGCCGGATGAATGGGGCGCTGTCAGGGCCCCTCTCGTGGAGGATAAAAATCATGCTTTTTCCCTCATTACACATCCCATGCGAGCTTGTAATGATAAAACCTGATCCAAATCACACATTGCAGCTCAATATTCAGTGAGGACAGGGCCTTTTTAAGTCGAAATGTGCAAAACAGCATCCTATCGCTCTGAAACGGCTGTTTTGCTCTCCACCACATTTACTGTCAGACTGGCCGAATTAGACCGATTCTGCCTCTTTCTTGCCTCTACATGTGAAGAACAGGGTGCTTGTGAGCATATTGTGCAGTTTCAAGCAGGTAGCTGGCTTGGAACGGGACCGGTGGGGCAGAGCAATCCTAGCGGCTCGCCCGAGCAGTGGAAGCCGGCGAGGGTGCGCGTTCAGCCGGATGAATGGGGCGCTGTCAGGGCCCCTCTCGTGGAGGATAAAAATCATGCTTTTTCCCTCATTACACATCCCATGCGAGCTTGTAATGATAAAACCTGATCCAAATCACACATTGCAGCTCAATATTCAGTGAGGACAGGGCCTTTTTAAGTCGAAATGTGCAAAACAGCATCCTATCGCTCTGAAACGGCTGTTTTGCTCTCCACCACATTTACTGTCAGACTGGCCGAATTAGACCGATTCTGCCTCTTTCTTGCCTCTACATGTGAAGAACAGGGTGCTTGTGAGCATATTGTGCAGTTTCAAGCAGGTAGCTGGCTTGGAACGGGACCGGTGGGGCAGAGCAATCCTAGCGGCTCGCCCGAGCAGTGGAAGCCGGCGAGGGTGCGCGTTCAGCCGGATGAATGGGGCGCTGTCAGGGCCCCTCTCGTGGAGGATAAAAATCATGCTTTTTCCCTCATTACACATCCCATGCGAGCTTGTAATGATAAAACCTGATCCAAATCACACATTGCAGCTCAATATTCAGTGAGGACAGGGCCTTTTTAAGTCGAAATGTGCAAAACAGCATCCTATCGCTCTGAAACGGCTGTTTTGCTCTCCACCACATTTACTGTCAGACTGGCCGAATTAGACCGATTCTGCCTCTTTCTTGCCTCTACATGTGAAGAACAGGGTGCTTGTGAGCATATTGTGCAGTTTCAAGCAGGTAGCTGGCTTGGAACGGGACCGGTGGGGCAGAGCAATCCTAGCGGCTCGCCCGAGCAGTGGAAGCCGGCGAGGGTGCGCGTTCAGCCGGATGAATGGGGCGCTGTCAGGGCCCCTCTCGTGGAGGATAAAAATCATGCTTTTTCCCTCATTACACATCCCATGCGAGCTTGTAATGATAAAACCTCATCCAAATCACACATTGCAGCTCAATATTCAGTGAGGACAGGGCCTTTTTAAGTCGAAATGTGCAAAAAAGCATCCTATCGCTCTGAAACGGCTGTTTTGCTCTCCACCACATTTACTGTCAGACTGGCCGAATTAGACCGATTCTGCCTCTTTCTTGCCTCTACATGTGAAGAACAGGGTGCTTGTGAGCATATTGTGCAGTTTCAAGCAGGTAGCTGGCTTGGAACGGGACCGGTGGGGCAGAGCAATCCTAGCGGCTCGCCCGAGCAGTGGAAGCCGGCGAGGGTGCGCGTTCAGCCGGATGAATGGGGCGCTGTCAGGGCCCCTCTCGTGGAGGATAAAAATCATGCTTTTTCCCTCATTACACATCCCATGCGAGCTTGTAATGATAAAACCTGATCCAAATCACACATTGCAGCTCAATATTCAGTGAGGACAGGGCCTTTTTAAGTCGAAATGTGCAAAATAGCATCCTATCGCTCTGAAACGGCTGTTTTGCTCTCCACCACATTTACTGTCAGACTGGCCGAATTAGACCGATTCTGCCTCTTTCTTGCCTCTACATGTGAAGAACAGGGTGCTTGTGAGCATATTGTGCAGTTTCAAGCAGGTAGCTGGCTTGGAACGGGACCGGTGGGGCAGAGCAATCCTAGCGGCTCGCCCGAGCAGTGGAAGCCGGCGAGGGTGCGCGTTCAGCCGGATGAATGGGGCGCTGTCAGGGCCCCTCTCGTGGAGGATAAAAATCATGCTTTTTCCCTCATTACACATCCCATGCGAGCTTGTAATGATAAAACCTGATCCAAATCACACATTGCAGCTCAATATTCAGTGAGGACAGGGCCTTTTTAAGTCGAAATGTGCAAAACAGCATCCTATCGCTCTGAAACGGCTGTTTTGCTCTCCACCACATTTACTGTCAGACTGGCCGAATTAGACCGATTCTGCCTCTTTCTTGCCTCTACATGTGAAGAACAGGGTGCTTGTGAGCATATTGTGCAGTTTCAAGCAGGTAGCTGGCTTGGAACGGGACCGGTGGGGCAGAGCAATCCTAGCGGCTCGCCCGAGCAGTGGAAGCCGGCGAGGGTGCGCGTTCAGCCGGATGAATGGGGCGCTGTCAGGGCCCCTCTCGTGGAGGATAAAAATCATGCTTTTTCCCTCATTACACATCCCATGCGAGCTTGTAATGATAAAACCTCATCCAAATCACACATTGCAGCTCAATATTCAGTGAGGACAGGGCCTTTTTAAGTCGAAATGTGCAAAAAAGCATCCTATCGCTCTGAAACGGCTGTTTTGCTCTCCACCACATTTACTGTCAGACTGGCCGAATTAGACCGATTCTGCCTCTTTCTTGCCTCTACATGTGAAGAACAGGGTGCTTGTGAGCATATTGTGCAGTTTCAAGCAGGTAGCTGGCTTGGAACGGGACCGGTGGGGCAGAGCAATCCTAGCGGCTCGCCCGAGCAGTGGAAGCCGGCGAGGGTGCGCGTTCAGCCGGATGAATGGGGCGCTGTCAGGGCCCCTCTCGTGGAGGATAAAAATCATGCTTTTTCCCTCATTACACATCCCATGCGAGCTTGTAATGATAAAACCTGATCCAAATCACACATTGCAGCTCAATATTCAGTGAGGACAGGGCCTTTTTAAGTCGAAATGTGCAAAACAGCATCCTATCGCTCTGAAACGGCTGTTTTGCTCTCCACCACATTTACTGTCAGACTGGCCGAATTAGACCGATTCTGCCTCTTTCTTGCCTCTACATGTGAAGAACAGGGTGCTTGTGAGCATATTGTGCAGTTTCAAGCAGGTAGCTGGCTTGGAACGGGACCGGTGGGGCAGAGCAATCCTAGCGGCTCGCCCGAGCAGTGGAAGCCGGCGAGGGTGCGCGTTCAGCCGGATGAATGGGGCGCTGTCAGGGCCCCTCTCGTGGAGGATAAAAATCATGCTTTTTCCCTCATTACACATCCCATGCGAGCTTGTAATGATAAAACCTCATCCAAATCACACATTGCAGCTCAATATTCAGTGAGGACAGGGCCTTTTTAAGTCGAAATGTGCAAAACAGCATCCTATCGCTCTGAAACGGCTGTTTTGCTCTCCACCACATTTACTGTCAGACTGGCCGAATTAGACCGATTCTGCCTCTTTCTTGCCTCTACATGTGAAGAACAGGGTGCTTGTGAGCATATTGTGCAGTTTCCAGCAGGTAGCTGGCTTGGAACGGGACCGGTGGGGCAGAGCAATCCTAGCGGCTCGCCCGAGCAGTGGAAGCCGGCGAGGGTGCGCGTTCAGCCGGATGAATGGGGCGCTGTCAGGGCCCCTCTCGTGGAGGATAAAAATCATGCTTTTTCCCTCATTACACTTCCCATGCGAGCTTGTAATGATAAAACCTGATCCAAATCACACATTGCAGCTCAATATTCAGTGAGGACAGGGCCTTTTTAAGTCGAAATGTGCAAAAAAGCATCCTATCGCTCTGAAACGGCTGTTTTGCTCTCCACCACATTTACTGTCAGACTGGCCGAATTAGACCGATTCTGCCTCTTTCTTGCCTCTACATGTGAAGAACAGGGTGCTTGTGAGCATATTGTGCAGTTTCAAGCAGGTAGCTGGCTTGGAACGGGACCGGTGGGGCAGAGCAATCCTAGCGGCTCGCCCGAGCAGTGGAAGCCGGCGAGGGTGCGCGTTCAGCCGGATGAATGGGGCGCTGTCAGGGCCCCTCTCGTGGAGGATAAAAATCATGCTTTTTCCCTCATTACACATCCCATGCGAGCTTGTAATGATAAAACCTGATCCAAATCACACATTGCAGCTCAATATTCAGTGAGGACAGGGCCTTTTTAAGTCGAAATGTGCAAAATAGCATCCTATCGCTCTGAAACGGCTGTTTTGCTCTCCACCACATTTACTGTCAGACTGGCCGAATTAGACCGATTCTGCCTCTTTCTTGCCTCTACATGTGAAGAACAGGGTGCTTGTGAGCATATTGTGCAGTTTCAAGCAGGTAGCTGGCTTGGAACGGGACCGGTGGGGCAGAGCAATCCTAGCGGCTCGCCCGAGCAGTGGAAGCCGGCGAGGGTGCGCGTTCAGCCGGATGAATGGGGCGCTGTCAGGGCCCCTCTCGTGGAGGATAAAAATCATGCTTTTTCCCTCATTACACATCCCATGCGAGCTTGTAATGATAAAACCTGATCCAAATCACACATTGCAGCTCAATATTCAGTGAGGACAGGGCCTTTTTAAGTCGAAATGTGCAAAAAAGCATCCTATCGCTCTGAAACGGCTGTTTTGCTCTCCACCACATTTACTGTCAGACTGGCCGAATTAGACCGATTCTGCCTCTTTCTTGCCTCTACATGTGAAGAACAGGGTGCTTGTGAGCATATTGTGCAGTTTCAAGCAGGTAGCTGGCTTGGAACGGGACCGGTGGGCAGAGCAATCCTAGCGGCTCGCCCGAGCAGTGGAAGCCGGCGAGGGTGCGCGTTCAGCCGGATGAATGGGGCGCTGTCAGGGCCCTCTCGTGGAGGATAAAAATCATGCTTTTTCCCTCATTACACATCCCATGCGAGCTTGTAATGATAAAACCTGATCCAAATCACACATTGCAGCTCAATATTCAGTGAGGACAGGGCCTTTTTAAGTCGAAATGTGCAAAACAGCATCCTATCGCTCTGAAACGGCTGTTTTGCTCTCCACCACATTTACTGTCAGACTGGCCGAATTAGACCGATTCTGCCTCTTTCTTGCCTCTACATGTGAAGAACAGGGTGCTTGTGAGCATATTGTGCAGTTTCCAGCAGGTAGCTGGCTTGGAACGGGACCGGTGGGGCAGAGCAATCCTAGCGGCTCGCCCGAGCAGTGGAAGCCGGCGAGGGTGCGCGTTCAGCCGGATGAATGGGGCGCTGTCAGGGCCCCTCTCGTGGAGGATAAAAATCATGCTTTTTCCCTCATTACACTTCCCATGCGAGCTTGTAATGATAAAACCTGATCCAAATCACACATTGCAGCTCAATATTCAGTGAGGACAGGGCCTTTTTAAGTCGAAATGTGCAAAAAAGCATCCTATCGCTCTGAAACGGCTGTTTTGCTCTCCACCACATTTACTGTCAGACTGGCCGAATTAGACCGATTCTGCCTCTTTCTTGCCTCTACATGTGAAGAACAGGGTGCTTGTGAGCATATTGTGCAGTTTCAAGCAGGTAGCTGGCTTGGAACGGGACCGGTGGGGCAGAGCAATCCTAGCGGCTCGCCCGAGCAGTGGAAGCCGGCGAGGGTGCGCGTTCAGCCGGATGAATGGGGCGCTGTCAGGGCCCCTCTCGTGGAGGATAAAAATCATGCTTTTTCCCTCATTACACATCCCATGCGAGCTTGTAATGATAAAACCTGATCCAAATCACACATTGCAGCTCAATATTCAGTGAGGACAGGGCCTTTTTAAGTCGAAATGTGCAAAACAGCATCCTATCGCTCTGAAACGGCTGTTTTGCTCTCCACCACATTTACTGTCAGACTGGCCGAATTAGACCGATTCTGCCTCTTTCTTGCCTCTACATGTGAAGAACAGGGTGCTTGTGAGCATATTGTGCAGTTTCAAGCAGGTAGCTGGCTTGGAACGGGACCGGTGGGGCAGAGCAATCCTAGCGGCTCGCCCGAGCAGTGGAAGCCGGCGAGGGTGCGCGTTCAGCCGGATGAATGGGGCGCTGTCAGGGCCCCTCTCGTGGAGGATAAAAATCATGCTTTTTCCCTCATTACACATCCCATGCGAGCTTGTAATGATAAAACCTGATCCAAATCACACATTGCAGCTCAATATTCAGTGAGGACAGGGCCTTTTTAAGTCGAAATGTGCAAAACAGCATCCTATCGCTCTGAAACGGCTGTTTTGCTCTCCACCACATTTACTGTCAGACTGGCCGAATTAGACCGATTCTGCCTCTTTCTTGCCTCTACATGTGAAGAACAGGGTGCTTGTGAGCATATTGTGCAGTTTCCAGCAGGTAGCTGGCTTGGAACGGGACCGGTGGGGCAGAGCAATCCTAGCGGCTCGCCCGAGCAGTGGAAGCCGGCGAGGGTGCGCGTTCAGCCGGATGAATGGGGCGCTGTCAGGGCCCTCTCGTGGAGGATAAAAATCATGCTTTTTCCCTCATTACACATCCCATGCGAGCTTGTAATGATAAAACCTGATCCAAATCACACATTGCAGCTCAATATTCAGTGAGGACAGGGCCTTTTTAAGTCGAAATGTGCAAAAAAGCATCCTATCGCTCTGAAACGGCTGTTTTGCTCTCCACCACATTTACTGTCAGACTGGCCGAATTAGACCGATTCTGCCTCTTTCTTGCCTCTACATGTGAAGAACAGGGTGCTTGTGAGCATATTGTGCAGTTTCCAGCAGGTAGCTGGCTTGGAACGGGACCGGTGGGGCAGAGCAATCCTAGCGGCTCGCCCGAGCAGTGGAAGCCGGCGATGGTGCGCGTTCAGCCGTATGAATGGGGCGCTGTCAGGGCCCCACTCGTGGAGATAAAAATCATGCTTTTTCCCTCATTACACATCCCATGCGAGCTTGTAATGATAAAACCTGATCCAAATCACACATTGCAGCTCAATATTCAGTGAGGACAGGGCCTTTTTAAGTCGAAATGTGCAAAAAAGCATCCTATCGCTCTGAAACGGCTGTTTTGCTCTCCACCACATTTACTGTCAGACTGGCCGAATTAGACCGATTCTGCCTCTTTCTTGCCTCTACATGTGAAGAACAGGGTGCTTGTGAGCATATTGTGCAGTTTCAAGCAGGTAGCTGGCTTGGAACGGGACCGGTGGGGCAGAGCAATCCTAGCGGCTCGCCCGAGCAGTGGAAGCCGGCGAGGGTGCGCGTTCAGCCGGATGAATGGGGCGCTGTCAGGGCCCCTCTCGTGGAGGATAAAAATCATGCTTTTTCCCTCATTACACATCCCATGCGAGCTTGTAATGATAAAACCTGATCCAAATCACACATTGCAGCTCAATATTCAGTGAGGACAGGGCCTTTTTAAGTCGAAATGTGCAAAACAGCATCCTATCGCTCTGAAACGGCTGTTTTGCTCTCCACCACATTTACTGTCAGACTGGCCGAATTAGACCGATTCTGCCTCTTTCTTGCCTCTACATGTGAAGAACAGGGTGCTTGTGAGCATATTGTGCAGTTTCCAGCAGGTAGCTGGCTTGGAACGGGACCGGTGGGGCAGAGCAATCCTAGCGGCTCGCCCGAGCAGTGGAAGCCGGCGAGGGTGCGCGTTCAGCCGGATGAATGGGGCGCTGTCAGGGCCCCTCTCGTGGAGGATAAAAATCATGCTTTTTCCCTCATTACACATCCCATGCGAGCTTGTAATGATAAAACCTGATCCAAATCACACATTGCAGCTCAATATTCAGTGAGGACAGGGCTTTTTAAGTCGAAATGTGCAAAACAGCATCCTATCGCTCTGAAACGGCTGTTTTGCTCTCCACCACATTTACTGTCAGACTGGCCGAATTAGACCGATTCTGCCTCTTTCTTGCCTCTACATGTGAAGAACAGGGTGCTTGTGAGCATATTGTGCAGTTTCCAGCAGGTAGCTGGCTTGGAACGGGACCGGTGGGGCAGAGCAATCCTAGCGGCTCGCCCGAGCAGTGGAAGCCGGCGAGGGTGCGCGTTCAGCCGGATGAATGGGGCGCTGTCAGGGCCCCTCTCGTGGAGGATAAAAATCATGCTTTTTCCCTCATTACACATCCCATGCGAGCTTGTAATGATAAAACCTGATCCAAATCACACATTGCAGCTCAATATTCAGTGAGGACAGGGCCTTTTTAAGTCGAAATGTGCAAAACAGCATCCTATCGCTCTGAAACGGCTGTTTTGCTCTCCACCACATTTACTGTCAGACTGGCCGAATTAGACCGATTCTGCCTCTTTCTTGCCTCTACATGTGAAGAACAGGGTGCTTGTGAGCATATTGTGCAGTTTCAAGCAGGTAGCTGGCTTGGAACGGGACCGGTGGGGCAGAGCAATCCTAGCGGCTCGCCCGAGCAGTGGAAGCCGGCGAGGGTGCGCGTTCAGCCGGATGAATGGGGCGCTGTCAGGGCCCCTCTCGTGGAGGATAAAAATCATGCTTTTTCCCTCATTACACATCCCATGCGAGCTTGTAATGATAAAACCTGATCCAAATCACACATTGCAGCTCAATATTCAGTGAGGACAGGGCCTTTTTAAGTCGAAATGTGCAAAACAGCATCCTATCGCTCTGAAACGGCTGTTTTGCTCTCCACCACATTTACTGTCAGACTGGCCGAATTAGACCGATTCTGCCTCTTTCTTGCCTCTACATGTGAAGAACAGGGTGCTTGTGAGCATATTGTGCAGTTTCAAGCAGGTAGCTGGCTTGGAACGGGACCGGTGGGGCAGAGCAATCCTAGCGGCTCGCCCGAGCAGTGGAAGCCGGCGAGGGTGCGCGTTCAGCCGGATGAATGGGGTGCTGTCAGGGCCCCTCTCGTGGAGGATAAAAATCATGCTTTTTCCCTCATTACACATCCCATGCGAGCTTGTAATGATAAAACCTGATCCAAATCACACATTGCAGCTCAATATTCAGTGAGGACAGGGCCTTTTTAAGTCGAAATGTGCAAAACAGCATCCTATCGCTCTGAAACGGCTGTTTTGCTCTCCACCACATTTACTGTCAGACTGGCCGAATTAGACCGATTCTGCCTCTTTCTTGCCTCTACATGTGAAGAACAGGGTGCTTGTGAGCATATTGTGCAGTTTCAAGCAGGTAGCTGGCTTGGAACGGGACCGGTGGGGCAGAGCAATCCTAGCGGCTCGCCCGAGCAGTGGAAGCCGGCGAGGGTGCGCGTTCAGCCGGATGAATGGGGCGCTGTCAGGGCCCCTCTCGTGGAGGATAAAAATCATGCTTTTTCCCTCATTACACATCCCATGCGAGCTTGTAATGATAAAACCTGATCCAAATCACACATTGCAGCTCAATATTCAGTGAGGACAGGGCCTTTTTAAGTCGAAATGTGCAAAACAGCATCCTATCGCTCTGAAACGGCTGTTTTGCTCTCCACCACATTTACTGTCAGACTGGCCGAATTAGACCGATTCTGCCTCTTTCTTGCCTCTACATGTGAAGAACAGGGTGCTTGTGAGCATATTGTGCAGTTTCAAGCAGGTAGCTGGCTTGGAACGGGACCGGTGGGGCAGAGCAATCCTAGCGGCTCGCCCGAGCAGTGGAAGCCGGCGAGGGTGCGCGTTCAGCCGGATGAATGGGGCGCTGTCAGGGCCCCTCTCGTGGAGGATAAAAATCATGCTTTTTCCCTCATTACACATCCCATGCGAGCTTGTAATGATGATACCTGATCCAAATCACACATTGCAGCTCAATATTCAGTGAGGACAGGGCCTTTTTAAGTCGAAATGTGCAAAACAGCATCCTATCGCTCTGAAACGGCTGTTTTGCTCTCCACCACATTTACTGTCAGACTGGCCGAATTAGACCGATTCTGCCTCTTTCTTGCCTCTACATGTGAAGAACAGGGTGCTTGTGAGCATATTGTGCAGTTTCCAGCAGGTAGCTGGCTTGGAACGGGACCGGTGGGGCAGAGCAATCCTAGCGGCTCGCCCGAGCAGTGGAAGCCGGCGAGGGTGCGCGTTCAGCCGGATGAATGGGGCGCTGTCAGGGCCCCTCTCGTGGAGGATAAAAATCATGCTTTTTCCCTCATTACACATCCCATGCGAGCTTGTAATGATAAAACCTGATCCAAATCACACATTGCAGCTCAATATTCAGTGAGGACAGGGCCTTTTTAAGTCGAAATGTGCAAAAAAGCATCCTATCGCTCTGAAACGGCTGTTTTGCTCTCCACCACATTTACTGTCAGACTGGCCGAATTAGACCGATTCTGCCTCTTTCTTGCCTCTACATGTGAAGAACAGGGTGCTTGTGAGCATATTGTGCAGTTTCAAGCAGGTAGCTGGCTTGGAACGGGACCGGTGGGGCAGAGCAATCCTAGCGGCTCGCCCGAGCAGTGGAAGCCGGCGAGGGTGCGCGTTCAGCCGGATGAATGGGGCGCTGTCAGGGCCCCTCTCGTGGAGGATAAAAATCATGCTTTTTCCCTCATTACACATCCCATGCGAGCTTGTAATGATAAAACCTGATCCAAATCACACATTGCAGCTCAATATTCAGTGAGGACAGGGCCTTTTTAAGTCGAAATGTGCAAAACAGCATCCTATCGCTCTGAAACGGCTGTTTTGCTCTCCACCACATTTACTGTCAGACTGGCCGAATTAGACCGATTCTGCCTCTTTCTTGCCTCTGCATGTGAAGAACAGGGTGCTTGTGAGCATATTGTGCAGTTTCAAGCAGGTAGCTGGCTTGGAACGGGACCGGTGGGGCAGAGCAATCCTAGCGGCTCGCCCGAGCAGTGGAAGCCGGCGAGGGTGCGCGTTCAGCCGGATGAATGGGGCGCTGTCAGGGCCCCTCTCGTGGAGGATAAAAATCATGCTTTTTCCCTCATTACACATCCCATGCGAGCTTGTAATGATAAAACCTCATCCAAATCACACATTGCAGCTCAATATTCAGTGAGGACAGGGCCTTTTTAAGTCGAAATGTGCAAAAAAGCATCCTATCGCTCTGAAACGGCTGTTTTGCTCTCCACCACATTTACTGTCAGACTGGCCGAATTAGACCGATTCTGCCTCTTTCTTGCCTCTGCATGTGAAGAACAGGGTGCTTGTGAGCATATTGTGCAGTTTCAAGCAGGTAGCTGGCTTGGAACGGGACCGGTGGGGCAGAGCAATCCTAGCGGCTCGCCCGAGCAGTGGAGGCCGGCGAGGGTGCGCGTTCAGCCGGATGAATGGGGCGCTGTCAGGGCCCCTCTCGTGGAGGATAAAGATCATGCTTTTTCCCTCATTACACATCCCATGCGAGCTTGTAATGATAAAACCTCATCCAAATCACACATTGCAGCTCAATATTCAGTGAGGACAGGGCCTTTTTAAGTCGAAATGTGCAAAAAAGCATCCTATCGCTCTGAAACGGCTGTTTTGCTCTCCACCACATTTACTGTCAGACTGGCCGAATTAGACCGATTCTGCCTCTTTCTTGCCTCTGCATGTGAAGAACAGGGTGCTTGTGAGCATATTGTGCAGTTTCAACCAGGTAGCTGGCTTGGAACGGGACCGGTGGGGCAGAGCAATCCTAGCGGCTCGCCCGAGCAGTGGAGGCCGGCGAGGGTGCGCGTTCAGCCGGATGAATGGGGCGCTGTCAGGGCCCCTCTCGTGGAGGATAAAAATCATGCTTTTTCCCTCATTACACATCCCATGCGAGCTTGTAATGATAAAACCTGATCCAAATCACACATTGCAGCTCAATATTCAGTGAGGACAGGGCCTTTTTAAGTCGAAATGTGCAAAAAAGCATCCTATCGCTCTGAAACGGCTGTTTTGCTCTCCACCACATTTACTGTCAGACTGGCCGAATTAGACCGATTCTGCCTCTTTCTTGCCTCTACATGTGAAGAACAGGGTGCTTGTGAGCATATTGTGCAGTTTCCAGCAGGTAGCTGGCTTGGAACGGGACCGGTGGGGCAGAGCAATCCTAGCGGCTCGCCCGAGCAGTGGAAGCCGGCGAGGGTGCGCGTTCAGCCGGATGAATGGGGCGCTGTCAGGGCCCCTCTCGTGGAGGATAAAAATCATGCTTTTTCCCTCATTACACATCCCATGCGAGCTTGTAATGATAAAACCTGATCCAAATCACACATTGCAGCTCAATATTCAGTGAGGACAGGGCCTTTTTAAGTCGAAATGTGCAAAACAGCATCCTATCGCTCTGAAACGGCTGTTTTGCTCTCCACCACATTTACTGTCAGACTGGCCGAATTAGACCGATTCTGCCTCTTTCTTGCCTCTACATGTGAAGAACAGGGTGCTTGTGAGCATATTGTGCAGTTTCAAGCAGGTAGCTGGCTTGGAACGGGACCGGTGGGGCAGAGCAATCCTAGCGGCTCGCCCGAGCAGTGGAGGCCGGCGAGGGTGCGCGTTCAGCCGGATGAATGGGGCGCTGTCAGGGCCCCTCTCGTGGAGGATAAAAATCATGCTTTTTCCCTCATTACACATCCCATGCGAGCTTGTAATGATAAAACCTGATCCAAATCACACATTGCAGCTCAATATTCAGTGAGGACAGCGCCTTTTTAAGTCGAAATGTGCAAAAAAGCATCCTATCGCTCTGAAACGGCTGTTTTGCTCTCCACCACATTTACTGTCAGACTGGCCGAATTAGACCGATTCTGCCTCTTTCTTGCCTCTACATGTGAAGAACAGGGTGCTTGTGAGCATATTGTGCAGTTTCCAGCAGGTAGCTGGCTTGGAACGGGACCGGTGGGGCAGAGCAATCCTAGCGGCTCGCCCGAGCAGTGGAAGCCGGCGAGGGTGCGCGTTCAGCCGGATGAATGGGGTGCTGTCAGGGCCCCTCTCGTGGAGGATAAAAATCATGCTTTTTCCCTCATTACACATCCCATGCGAGCTTGTAATGATAAAACCTGATCCAAATCACACATTGCAGCTCAATATTCAGTGAGGACAGGGCCTTTTTAAGTCGAAATGTGCAAAACAGCATCCTATCGCTCTGAAACGGCTGTTTTGCTCTCCACCACATTTACTGTCAGACTGGCCGAATTAGACCGATTCTGCCTCTTTCTTGCCTCTACATGTGAAGAACAGGGTGCTTGTGAGCATATTGTGCAGTTTCAAGCAGGTAGCTGGCTTGGAACGGGACCGGTGGGGCAGAGCAATCCTAGCGGCTCGCCCGAGCAGTGGAAGCCGGCGAGGGTGCGCGTTCAGCCGGATGAATGGGGCGCTGTCAGGGCCCCTCTCGTGGAGGATAAAAATCATGCTTTTTCCCTCATTACACATCCCATGCGAGCTTGTAATGATAAAACCTGATCCAAATCACACATTGCAGCTCAATATTCAGTGAGGACAGGGCCTTTTTAAGTCGAAATGTGCAAAACAGCATCCTATCGCTCTGAAACGGCTGTTTTGCTCTCCACCACATTTACTGTCAGACTGGCCGAATTAGACCGATTCTGCCTCTTTCTTGCCTCTACATGTGAAGAACAGGGTGCTTGTGAGCATATTGTGCAGTTTCCAGCAGGTAGCTGGCTTGGAACGGGACCGGTGGGGCAGAGCAATCCTAGCGGCTCGCCCGAGCAGTGGAAGCCGGCGAGGGTGCGCGTTCAGCCGGATGAATGGGGCGCTGTCAGGGCCCCTCTCGTGGAGGATAAAAATCATGCTTTTTCCCTCATTACACATCCCATGCGAGCTTGTAATGATAAAACCTGATCCAAATCACACATTGCAGCTCAATATTCAGTGAGGACAGGGCCTTTTTAAGTCGAAATGTGCAAAACAGCATCCTATCGCTCTGAAACGGCTGTTTTGCTCTCCACCACATTTACTGTCAGACTGGCCGAATTAGACCGATTCTGCCTCTTTCTTGCCTCTACATGTGAAGAACAGGGTGCTTGTGAGCATATTGTGCAGTTTCAAGCAGGTAGCTGGCTTGGAACGGGACCGGTGGGGCAGAGCAATCCTAGCGGCTCGCCCGAGCAGTGGAAGCCGGCGAGGGTGCGCGTTCAGCCGGATGAATGGGGCGCTGTCAGGGCCCCTCTCGTGGAGGATAAAAATCATGCTTTTTCCCTCATTACACATCCCATGCGAGCTTGTAATGATAAAACCTGATCCAAATCACACATTGCAGCTCAATATTCAGTGAGGACAGGGCCTTTTTAAGTCGAAATGTGCAAAAAAGCATCCTATCGCTCTGAAACGGCTGTTTTGCTCTCCACCACATTTACTGTCAGACTGGCCGAATTAGACCGATTCTGCCTCTTTCTTGCCTCTACATGTGAAGAACAGGGTGCTTGTGAGCATATTGTGCAGTTTCAAGCAGGTAGCTGGCTTGGAACGGGACCGGTGGGGCAGAGCAATCCTAGCGGCTCGCCCGAGCAGTGGAAGCCGGCGAGGGTGCGCGTTCAGCCGGATGAATGGGGCGCTGTCAGGGCCCCTCTCGTGGAGGATAAAAATCATGCTTTTTCCCTCATTACACATCCCATGCGAGCTTGTAATGATAAAACCTGATCCAAATCACACATTGCAGCTCAATATTCAGTGAGGACAGGGCCTTTTTAAGTCGAAATGTGCAAAACAGCATCCTATCGCTCTGAAACGGCTGTTTTGCTCTCCACCACATTTACTGTCAGACTGGCCGAATTAGACCGATTCTGCCTCTTTCTTGCCTCTGCATGTGAAGAACAGGGTGCTTGTGAGCATATTGTGCAGTTTCAAGCAGGTAGCTGGCTTGGAACGGGACCGGTGGGGCAGAGCAATCCTAGCGGCTCGCCCGAGCAGTGGAAGCCGGCGAGGGTGCGCGTTCAGCCGGATGAATGGGGCGCTGTCAGGGCCCCTCTCGTGGAGGATAAAAATCATGCTTTTTCCCTCATTACACATCCCATGCGAGCTTGTAATGATAAAACCTCATCCAAATCACACATTGCAGCTCAATATTCAGTGAGGACAGGGCCTTTTTAAGTCGAAATGTGCAAAAAAGCATCCTATCGCTCTGAAACGGCTGTTTTGCTCTCCACCACATTTACTGTCAGACTGGCCGAATTAGACCGATTCTGCCTCTTTCTTGCCTCTGCATGTGAAGAACAGGGTGCTTGTGAGCATATTGTGCAGTTTCAAGCAGGTAGCTGGCTTGGAACGGGACCGGTGGGGCAGAGCAATCCTAGCGGCTCGCCCGAGCAGTGGAGGCCGGCGAGGGTGCGCGTTCAGCCGGATGAATGGGGCGCTGTCAGGGCCCCTCTCGTGGAGGATAAAGATCATGCTTTTTCCCTCATTACACATCCCATGCGAGCTTGTAATGATAAAACCTCATCCAAATCACACATTGCAGCTCAATATTCAGTGAGGACAGGGCCTTTTTAAGTCGAAATGTGCAAAAAAGCATCCTATCGCTCTGAAACGGCTGTTTTGCTCTCCACCACATTTACTGTCAGACTGGCCGAATTAGACCGATTCTGCCTCTTTCTTGCCTCTGCATGTGAAGAACAGGGTGCTTGTGAGCATATTGTGCAGTTTCAAGCAGGTAGCTGGCTTGGAACGGGACCGGTGGGGCAGAGCAATCCTAGCGGCTCGCCCGAGCAGTGGAGGCCGGCGAGGGTGCGCGTTCAGCCGGATGAATGGGGCGCTGTCAGGGCCCCTCTCGTGGAGGATAAAAATCATGCTTTTTCCCTCATTACACATCCCATGCGAGCTTGTAATGATAAAACCTGATCCAAATCACACATTGCAGCTCAATATTCAGTGAGGACAGGGCCTTTTTAAGTCGAAATGTGCAAAAAAGCATCCTATCGCTCTGAAACGGCTGTTTTGCTCTCCACCACATTTACTGTCAGACTGGCCGAATTAGACCGATTCTGCCTCTTTCTTGCCTCTACATGTGAAGAACAGGGTGCTTGTGAGCATATTGTGCAGTTTCCAGCAGGTAGCTGGCTTGGAACGGGACCGGTGGGGCAGAGCAATCCTAGCGGCTCGCCCGAGCAGTGGAAGCCGGCGAGGGTGCGCGTTCAGCCGGATGAATGGGGCGCTGTCAGGGCCCCTCTCGTGGAGGATAAAAATCATGCTTTTTCCCTCATTACACATCCCATGCGAGCTTGTAATGATAAAACCTGATCCAAATCACACATTGCAGCTCAATATTCAGTGAGGACAGGGCCTTTTTAAGTCGAAATGTGCAAAACAGCATCCTATCGCTCTGAAACGGCTGTTTTGCTCTCCACCACATTTACTGTCAGACTGGCCGAATTAGACCGATTCTGCCTCTTTCTTGCCTCTACATGTGAAGAACAGGGTGCTTGTGAGCATATTGTGCAGTTTCAAGCAGGTAGCTGGCTTGGAACGGGACCGGTGGGGCAGAGCAATCCTAGCGGCTCGCCCGAGCAGTGGAAGCCGGCGAGGGTGCGCGTTCAGCCGGATGAATGGGGCGCTGTCAGGGCCCCTCTCGTGGAGGATAAAAATCATGCTTTTTCCCTCATTACACATCCCATGCGAGCTTGTAATGATAAAACCTGATCCAAATCACACATTGCAGCTCAATATTCAGTGAGGACAGGGCCTTTTTAAGTCGAAATGTGCAAAACAGCATCCTATCGCTCTGAAACGGCTGTTTTGCTCTCCACCACATTTACTGTCAGACTGGCCGAATTAGACCGATTCTGCCTCTTTCTTGCCTCTACATGTGAAGAACAGGGTGCTTGTGAGCATATTGTGCAGTTTCAAGCAGGTAGCTGGCTTGGAACGGGACCGGTGGGGCAGAGCAATCCTAGCGGCTCGCCCGAGCAGTGGAAGCCGGCGAGGGTGCGCGTTCAGCCGGATGAATGGGGCGCTGTCAGGGCCCCTCTCGTGGAGGATAAAAATCATGCTTTTTCCCTCATTACACATCCCATGCGAGCTTGTAATGATAAAACCTGATCCAAATCACACATTGCAGCTCAATATTCAGTGAGGACAGGGCCTTTTTAAGTCGAAATGTGCAAAACAGCATCCTATCGCTCTGAAACGGCTGTTTTGCTCTCCACCACATTTACTGTCAGACTGGCCGAATTAGACCGATTCTGCCTCTTTCTTGCCTCTGCATGTGAAGAACAGGGTGCTTGTGAGCATATTGTGCAGTTTCAAGCAGGTAGCTGGCTTGGAACGGGACCGGTGGGGCAGAGCAATCCTAGCGGCTCGCCCGAGCAGTGGAAGCCGGCGAGGGTGCGCGTTCAGCCGGATGAATGGGGCGCTGTCAGGGCCCCTCTCGTGGAGGATAAAAATCATGCTTTTTCCCTCATTACACATCCCATGCGAGCTTGTAATGATAAAACCTCATCCAAATCACACATTGCAGCTCAATATTCAGTGAGGACAGGGCCTTTTTAAGTCGAAATGTGCAAAAAAGCATCCTATCGCTCTGAAACGGCTGTTTTGCTCTCCACCACATTTACTGTCAGACTGGCCGAATTAGACCGATTCTGCCTCTTTCTTGCCTCTGCATGTGAAGAACAGGGTGCTTGTGAGCATATTGTGCAGTTTCAAGCAGGTAGCTGGCTTGGAACGGGACCGGTGGGGCAGAGCAATCCTAGCGGCTCGCCCGAGCAGTGGAGGCCGGCGAGGGTGCGCGTTCAGCCGGATGAATGGGGCGCTGTCAGGGCCCCTCTCGTGGAGGATAAAGATCATGCTTTTTCCCTCATTACACATCCCATGCGAGCTTGTAATGATAAAACCTGATCCAAATCACACATTGCAGCTCAATATTCAGTGAGGACAGGGCCTTTTTAAGTCGAAATGTGCAAAAAAGCATCCTATCGCTCTGAAACGGCTGTTTTGCTCTCCACCACATTTACTGTCAGACTGGCCGAATTAGATCGATTCTGCCTCTTTCTTGCCTCTGCATGTGAAGAACAGGGTGCTTGTGAGCATATTGTGCAGTTTCAAGCAGGTAGCTGGCTTGGAACGGGACCGGTGGGGCAGAGCAATCCTAGCGGCTCGCCCGAGCAGTGGAGGCCGGCGAGGGTGCGCGTTCAGCCGGATGAATGGGGCGCTGTCAGGGCCCCTCTCGTGGAGGATAAAAATCATGCTTTTTCCCTCATTACACATCCCATGCGAGCTTGTAATGATAAAACCTGATCCAAATCACACATTGCAGCTCAATATTCAGTGAGGACAGGGCCTTTTTAAGTCGAAATGTGCAAAAAAGCATCCTATCGCTCTGAAACGGCTGTTTTGCTCTCCACCACATTTACTGTCAGACTGGCCGAATTAGACCGATTCTGCCTCTTTCTTGCCTCTACATGTGAAGAACAGGGTGCTTGTGAGCATATTGTGCAGTTTCCAGCAGGTAGCTGGCTTGGAACGGGACCGGTGGGGCAGAGCAATCCTAGCGGCTCGCCCGAGCAGTGGAAGCCGGCGAGGGTGCGCGTTCAGCCGGATGAATGGGGCGCTGTCAGGGCCCCTCTCGTGGAGGATAAAAATCATGCTTTTTCCCTCATTACACATCCCATGCGAGCTTGTAATGATAAAACCTGATCCAAATCACACATTGCAGCTCAATATTCAGTGAGGACAGGGCCTTTTTAAGTCGAAATGTGCAAAACAGCATCCTATCGCTCTGAAACGGCTGTTTTGCTCTCCACCACATTTACTGTCAGACTGGCCGAATTAGACCGATTCTGCCTCTTTCTTGCCTCTACATGTGAAGAACAGGGTGCTTGTGAGCATATTGTGCAGTTTCAAGCAGGTAGCTGGCTTGGAACGGGACCGGTGGGGCAGAGCAATCCTAGCGGCTCGCCCGAGCAGTGGAAGCCGGCGAGGGTGCGCGTTCAGCCGGATGAATGGGGCGCTGTCAGGGCCCCTCTCGTGGAGGATAAAGATCATGCTTTTTCCCTCATTACACATCCCATGCGAGCTTGTAATGATAAAACCTGATCCAAATCACACATTGCAGCTCAATATTCAGTGAGGACAGGGCCTTTTTAAGTCGAAATGTGCAAAACAGCATCCTATCGCTCTGAAACGGCTGTTTTGCTCTCCACCACATTTACTGTCAGACTGGCCGAATTAGACCGATTCTGCCTCTTTCTTGCCTCTACATGTGAAGAACAGGGTGCTTGTGAGCATATTGTGCAGTTTCCAGCAGGTAGCTGGCTTGGAACGGGACCGGTGGGGCAGAGCAATCCTAGCGGCTCGCCCGAGCAGTGGAAGCCGGCGAGGGTGCGCGTTCAGCCGGATGAATGGGGCGCTGTCAGGGCCCCTCTCGTGGAGGATAAAAATCATGCTTTTTCCCTCATTACACATCCCATGCGAGCTTGTAATGATAAAACCTGATCCAAATCACACATTGCAGCTCAATATTCAGTGAGGACAGGGCCTTTTTAAGTCGAAATGTGCAAAACAGCATCCTATCGCTCTGAAACGGCTGTTTTGCTCTCCACCACATTTACTGTCAGACTGGCCGAATTAGACCGATTCTGCCTCTTTCTTGCCTCTACATGTGAAGAACAGGGTGCTTGTGAGCATATTGTGCAGTTTCAAGCAGGTAGCTGGCTTGGAACGGGACCGGTGGGGCAGAGCAATCCTAGCGGCTCGCCCGAGCAGTGGAAGCCGGCGAGGGTGCGCGTTCAGCCGGATGAATGGGGCGCTGTCAGGGCCCCTCTCGTGGAGGATAAAAATCATGCTTTTTCCCTCATTACACATCCCATGCGAGCTTGTAATGATAAAACCTGATCCAAATCACACATTGCAGCTCAATATTCAGTGAGGACAGGGCCTTTTTAAGTCGAAATGTGCAAAAAAGCATCCTATCGCTCTGAAACGGCTGTTTTGCTCTCCACCACATTTACTGTCAGACTGGCCGAATTAGACCGATTCTGCCTCTTTCTTGCCTCTACATGTGAAGAACAGGGTGCTTGTGAGCATATTGTGCAGTTTCAAGCAGGTAGCTGGCTTGGAACGGGACCGGTGGGGCAGAGCAATCCTAGCGGCTCGCCCGAGCAGTGGAAGCCGGCGAGGGTGCGCGTTCAGCCGGATGAATGGGGCGCTGTCAGGGCCCCTCTCGTGGAGGATAAAAATCATGCTTTTTCCCTCATTACACATCCCATGCGAGCTTGTAATGATAAAACCTGATCCAAATCACACATTGCAGCTCAATATTCAGTGAGGACAGGGCCTTTTTAAGTCGAAATGTGCAAAACAGCATCCTATCGCTCTGAAACGGCTGTTTTGCTCTCCACCACATTTACTGTCAGACTGGCCGAATTAGACCGATTCTGCCTCTTTCTTGCCTCTACATGTGAAGAACAGGGTGCTTGTGAGCATATTGTGCAGTTTCAAGCAGGTAGCTGGCTTGGAACGGGACCGGTGGGGCAGAGCAATCCTAGCGGCTCGCCCGAGCAGTGGAAGCCGGCGAGGGTGCGCGTTCAGCCGGATGAATGGGGCGCTGTCAGGGCCCCTCTCGTGGAGGATAAAAATCATGCTTTTTCCCTCATTACACATCCCATGCGAGCTTGTAATGATAAAACCTGATCCAAATCACACATTGCAGCTCAATATTCAGTGAGGACAGGGCCTTTTTAAGTCGAAATGTGCAAAACAGCATCCTATCGCTCTGAAACGGCTGTTTTGCTCTCCACCACATTTACTGTCAGACTGGCCGAATTAGACCGATTCTGCCTCTTTCTTGCCTCTACATGTGAAGAACAGGGTGCTTGTGAGTATATTGTGCAGTTTCCAGCAGGTAGCTGGCTTGGAACGGGACCGGTGGGGCAGAGCAATCCTAGCGGCTCGCCCGAGCAGTGGAAGCCGGCGAGGGTGCGCGTTCAGCCGGATGAATGGGGCGCTGTCAGGGCCCCTCTCGTGGAGGATAAAAATCATGCTTTTTCCCTCATTACACATCCCATGCGAGCTTGTAATGATAAAACCTGATCCAAATCACACATTGCAGCTCAATATTCAGTGAGGACAGGGCCTTTTTAAGTCGAAATGTGCAAAAAAGCATCCTATCGCTCTGAAACGGCTGTTTTGCTCTCCACCACATTTACTGTCAGACTGGCCGAATTAGACCGATTCTGCCTCTTTCTTGCCTCTACATGTGAAGAACAGGGTGCTTGTGAGCATATTGTGCAGTTTCCAGCAGGTAGCTGGCTTGGAACGGGACCGGTGGGGCAGAGCAATCCTAGCGGCTCGCCCGAGCAGTGGAAGCCGGCGAGGGTGCGCGTTCAGCCGGATGAATGGGGCGCTGTCAGGGCCCCTCTCGTGGAGGATAAAAATCATGCTTTTTCCCTCATTACACATCCCATGCGAGCTTGTAATGATAAAACCTGATCCAAATCACACATTGCAGCTCAATATTCAGTGAGGACAGGGCCTTTTTAAGTCGAAATGTGCAAAAAAGCATCCTATCGCTCTGAAACGGCTGTTTTGCTCTCCACCACATTTACTGTCAGACTGGCCGAATTAGACCGATTCTGCCTCTTTCTTGCCTCTACATGTGAAGAACAGGGTGCTTGTGAGCATATTGTGCAGTTTCAAGCAGGTAGCTGGCTTGGAACGGGACCGGTGGGGCAGAGCAATCCTAGCGGCTCGCCCGAGCAGTGGAAGCCGGCGAGGGTGCGCGTTCAGCCGGATGAATGGGGCGCTGTCAGGGCCCCTCTCGTGGAGGATAAAAATCATGCTTTTTCCCTCATTACACATCCCATGCGAGCTTGTAATGATAAAACCTGATCCAAATCACACATTGCAGCTCAATATTCAGTGAGGACAGGGCCTTTTTAAGTCGAAATGTGCAAAACAGCATCCTATCGCTCTGAAACGGCTGTTTTGCTCTCCACCACATTTACTGTCAGACTGGCCGAATTAGACCGATTCTGCCTCTTTCTTGCCTCTACATGTGAAGAACAGGGTGCTTGTGAGCATATTGTGCAGTTTCCAGCAGGTAGCTGGCTTGGAACGGGACCGGTGGGGCAGAGCAATCCTAGCGGCTCGCCCGAGCAGTGGAAGCCGGCGAGGGTGCGCGTTCAGCCGGATGAATGGGGCGCTGTCAGGGCCCCTCTCGTGGAGGATAAAAATCATGCTTTTTCCCTCATTACACATCCCATGCGAGCTTGTAATGATAAAACCTGATCCAAATCACACATTGCAGCTCAATATTCAGTGAGGACAGGGCCTTTTTAAGTCGAAATGTGCAAAACAGCATCCTATCGCTCTGAAACGGCTGTTTTGCTCTCCACCACATTTACTGTCAGACTGGCCGAATTAGACCGATTCTGCCTCTTTCTTGCCTCTACATGTGAAGAACAGGGTGCTTGTGAGCATATTGTGCAGTTTCCAGCAGGTAGCTGGCTTGGAACGGGACCGGTGGGGCAGAGCAATCCTAGCGGCTCGCCCGAGCAGTGGAAGCCGGCGAGGGTGCGCGTTCAGCCGGATGAATGGGGCGCTGTCAGGGCCCCTCTCGTGGAGGATAAAAATCATGCTTTTTCCCTCATTACACATCCCATGCGAGCTTGTAATGATAAAACCTGATCCAAATCACACATTGCAGCTCAATATTCAGTGAGGACAGGGCCTTTTTAAGTCGAAATGTGCAAAAAAGCATCCTATCGCTCTGAAACGGCTGTTTTGCTCTCCACCACATTTACTGTCAGACTGGCCGAATTAGACCGATTCTGCCTCTTTCTTGCCTCTACATGTGAAGAACAGGGTGCTTGTGAGCATATTGTGCAGTTTCCAGCAGGTAGCTGGCTTGGAACGGGACCGGTGGGGCAGAGCAATCCTAGCGGCTCGCCCGAGCAGTGGAAGCCGGCGAGGGTGCGCGTTCAGCCGGATGAATGGGGCGCTGTCAGGGCCCCTCTCGTGGAGGATAGAAATCATGCTTTTTCCCTCATTACACATCCCATGCGAGCTTGTAATGATAAAACCTCATCCAAATCACACATTGCAGCTCAATATTCAGTGAGGACAGGGCCTTTTTAAGTCGAAATGTGCAAAAAAGCATCCTATCGCTCTGAAACGGCTGTTTTGCTCTCCACCACATTTACTGTCAGACTGGCCGAATTAGACCGATTCTGCCTCTTTCTTGCCTCTACATGTGAAGAACAGGGTGCTTGTGAGCATATTGTGCAGTTTCCAGCAGGTAGCTGGCTTGGAACGGGACCGGTGGGGCAGAGCAATCCTAGCGGCTCGCCCGAGCAGTGGAAGCCGGCGAGGGTGCGCGTTCAGCCGGATGAATGGGGCGCTGTCAGGGCCCCTCTCGTGGAGGATAAAAATCATGCTTTTTCCCTCATTACACATCCCATGCGAGCTTGTAATGATAAAACCTGATCCAAATCACACATTGCAGCTCAATATTCAGTGAGGACAGGGCCTTTTTAAGTCGAAATGTGCAAAAAAGCATCCTATCGCTCTGAAACGGCTGTTTTGCTCTCCACCACATTTACTGTCAGACTGGCCGAATTAGACCGATTCTGCCTCTTTCTTGCCTCTACATGTGAAGAACAGGGTGCTTGTGAGCATATTGTGCAGTTTCCAGCAGGTAGCTGGCTTGGAACGGGACCGGTGGGGCAGAGCAATCCTAGCGGCTCGCCCGAGCAGTGGAAGCCGGCGAGGGTGCGCGTTCAGCCGGATGAATGGGGCGCTGTCAGGGCCCCTCTCGTGGAGGATAAAAATCATGCTTTTTCCCTCATTACACATCCCATGCGAGCTTGTAATGATAAAACCTCATCCAAATCACACATTGCAGCTCAATATTCAGTGAGGACAGGGCCTTTTTAAGTCGAAATGTGCAAAACAGCATCCTATCGCTCTGAAACGGCTGTTTTGCTCTCCACCACATTTACTGTCAGACTGGCCGAATTAGACCGATTCTGCCTCTTTCTTGCCTCTACATGTGAAGAACAGGGTGCTTGTGAGCATATTGTGCAGTTTCCAGCAGGTAGCTGGCTTGGAACGGGACCGGTGGGGCAGAGCAATCCTAGCGGCTCGCCCGAGCAGTGGAAGCCGGCGAGGGTGCGCGTTCAGCCGGATGAATGGGGCGCTGTCAGGGCCCCTCTCGTGGAGGATAAAAATCATGCTTTTTCCCTCATTACACATCCCATGCGAGCTTGTAATGATAAAACCTCATCCAAATCACACATTGCAGCTCAATATTCAGTGAGGACAGGGCCTTTTTAAGTCGAAATGTGCAAAACAGCATCCTATCGCTCTGAAACGGCTGTTTTGCTCTCCACCACATTTACTGTCAGACTGGCCGAATTAGACCGATTCTGCCTCTTTCTTGCCTCTACATGTGAAGAACAGGGTGCTTGTGAGCATATTGTGCAGTTTCAAGCAGGTAGCTGGCTTGGAACGGGACCGGTGGGGCAGAGCAATCCTAGCGGCTCGCCCGAGCAGTGGAAGCCGGCGAGGGTGCGCGTTCAGCCGGATGAATGGGGCGCTGTCAGGGCCCCTCTCGTGGAGGATAAAAATCATGCTTTTTCCCTCATTACACATCCCATGCGAGCTTGTAATGATAAAACCTCATCCAAATCACACATTGCAGCTCAATATTCAGTGAGGACAGGGCCTTTTTAAGTCGAAATGTGCAAAAAAGCATCCTATCGCTCTGAAACGGCTGTTTTGCTCTCCACCACATTTACTGTCAGACTGGCCGAATTAGACCGATTCTGCCTCTTTCTTGCCTCTACATGTGAAGAACAGGGTGCTTGTGAGCATATTGTGCAGTTTCAAGCAGGTAGCTGGCTTGGAACGGGACCGGTGGGGCAGAGCAATCCTAGCGGCTCGCCCGAGCAGTGGAAGCCGGCGAGGGTGCGCGTTCAGCCGGATGAATGGGGCGCTGTCAGGGCCCCTCTCGTGGAGGATAAAAATCATGCTTTTTCCCTCATTACACATCCCATGCGAGCTTGTAATGATAAAACCTCATCCAAATCACACATTGCAGCTCAATATTCAGTGAGGACAGGGCCTTTTTAAGTCGAAATGTGCAAAAAAGCATCCTATCGCTCTGAAACGGCTGTTTTGCTCTCCACCACATTTACTGTCAGACTGGCCGAATTAGACCGATTCTGCCTCTTTCTTGCCTCTACATGTGAAGAACAGGGTGCTTGTGAGCATATTGTGCAGTTTCAAGCAGGTAGCTGGCTTGGAACGGGACCGGTGGGGCAGAGCAATCCTAGCGGCTCGCCCGAGCAGTGGAAGCCGGCGAGGGTGCGCGTTCAGCCGGATGAATGGGGCGCTGTCAGGGCCCCTCTCGTGGAGGATAAAAATCATGCTTTTTCCCTCATTACACATCCCATGCGAGCTTGTAATGATAAAACCTGATCCAAATCACACATTGCAGCTCAATATTCAGTGAGGACAGGGCCTTTTTAAGTCGAAATGTGCAAAACAGCATCCTATCGCTCTGAAACGGCTGTTTTGCTCTCCACCACATTTACTGTCAGACTGGCCGAATTAGACCGATTCTGCCTCTTTCTTGCCTCTACATGTGAAGAACAGGGTGCTTGTGAGCATATTGTGCAGTTTCAAGCAGGTAGCTGGCTTGGAACGGGACCGGTGGGGCAGAGCAATCCTAGCGGCTCGCCCGAGCAGTGGAAGCCGGCGAGGGTGCGCGTTCAGCCGGATGAATGGGGCGCTGTCAGGGGCGAGGGTGCGCGTTCAGCCGGATGAATGGGGCGCTGTCAGGGCCCCTCTCGTGGAGGATAAAAATCATGCTTTTTCCCTCATTACACATCCCATGCGAGCTTGTAATGATAAAACCTGATCCAAATCACACATTGCAGCTCAATATTCAGTGAGGACAGGGCCTTTTTAAGTCGAAATGTGCAAAAAAGCATCCTATCGCTCTGAAACGGCTGTTTTGCTCTCCACCACATTTACTGTCAGACTGGCCGAATTAGACCGATTCTGCCTCTTTCTTGCCTCTACATGTGAAGAACAGGGTGCTTGTGAGCATATTGTGCAGTTTCAAGCAGGTAGCTGGCTTGGAACGGGACCGGTGGGGCAGAGCAATCCTAGCGGCTCGCCCGAGCAGTGGAAGCCGGCGAGGGTGCGCGTTCAGCCGGATGAATGGGGCGCTGTCAGGGCCCCTCTCGTGGAGGATAAAAATCATGCTTTTTCCCTCATTACACATCCCATGCGAGCTTGTAATGATAAAACCTCATCCAAATCACACATTGCAGCTCAATATTCAGTGAGGACAGGGCCTTTTTAAGTCGAAATGTGCAAAAAAGCATCCTATCGCTCTGAAACGGCTGTTTTGCTCTCCACCACATTTACTGTCAGACTGGCCGAATTAGACCGATTCTGCCTCTTTCTTGCCTCTACATGTGAAGAACAGGGTGCTTGTGAGCATATTGTGCAGTTTCAAGCAGGTAGCTGGCTTGGAACGGGACCGGTGGGGCAGAGCAATCCTAGCGGCTCGCCCGAGCAGTGGAAGCCGGCGAGGGTGCGCGTTCAGCCGGATGAATGGGGCGCTGTCAGGGCCCCTCTCGTGGAGGATAAAAATCATGCTTTTTCCCTCATTACACATCCCATGCGAGCTTGTAATGATAAAACCTCATCCAAATCACACATTGAAGCTCAATATTCAGTGAGGACAGGGCCTTTTTAAGTCGAAATGTGCAAAACAGCATCCTATCGCTCTGAAACGGCTGTTTTGCTCTCCACCACATTTACTGTCAGACTGGCCGAATTAGACCGATTCTGCCTCTTTCTTGCCTCTACATGTGAAGAACAGGGTGCTTGTGAGCATATTGTGCAGTTTCAAGCAGGTAGCTGGCTTGGAACGGGACCGGTGGGGCAGAGCAATCCTAGCGGCTCGCCCGAGCAGTGGAAGCCGGCGAGGGTGCGCGTTCAGCCGGATGAATGGGGCGCTGTCAGGGGCGAGGGTGCGCGTTCAGCCGGATGAATGGGGCGCTGTCAGGGCCCCTCTCGTGGAGGATAAAAATCATGCTTTTTCCCTCATTACACATCCCATGCGAGCTTGTAATGATAAAACCTGATCCAAATCACACATTGCAGCTCAATATTCAGTGAGGACAGGGCCTTTTTAAGTCGAAATGTGCAAAACAGCATCCTATCGCTCTGAAACGGCTGTTTTGCTCTCCACCACATTTACTGTCAGACTGGCCGAATTAGACCGATTCTGCCTCTTTCTTGCCTCTACATGTGAAGAACAGGGTGCTTGTGAGCATATTGTGCAGTTTCCAGCAGGTAGCTGGCTTGGAACGGGACCGGTGGGGCAGAGCAATCCTAGCGGCTCGCCCGAGCAGTGGAAGCCGGCGAGGGTGCGCGTTCAGCCGGATGAATGGGGCGCTGTCAGGGCCCCTCTCGTGGAGGATAAAAATCATGCTTTTTCCCTCATTACACATCCCATGCGAGCTTGTAATGATAAAACCTGATCCAAATCACACATTGCAGCTCAATATTCAGTGAGGACAGGGCCTTTTTAAGTCGAAATGTGCAAAACAGCATCCTATCGCTCTGAAACGGCTGTTTTGCTCTCCACCACATTTACTGTCAGACTGGCCGAATTAGACCGATTCTGCCTCTTTCTTGCCTCTACATGTGAAGAACAGGGTGCTTGTGAGCATATTGTGCAGTTTCCAGCAGGTAGCTGGCTTGGAACGGGACCGGTGGGGCAGAGCAATCCTAGCGGCTCGCCCGAGCAGTGGAAGCCGGCGAGGGTGCGCGTTCAGCCGGATGAATGGGGCGCTGTCAGGGCCCCTCTCGTGGAGGATAAAAATCATGCTTTTTCCCTCATTACACATCCCATGCGAGCTTGTAATGATAAAACCTCATCCAAATCACACATTGCAGCTCAATATTCAGTGAGGACAGGGCCTTTTTAAGTCGAAATGTGCAAAACAGCATCCTATCGCTCTGAAACGGCTGTTTTGCTCTCCACCACATTTACTGTCAGACTGGCCGAATTAGACCGATTCTGCCTCTTTCTTGCCTCTACATGTGAAGAACAGGGTGCTTGTGAGCATATTGTGCAGTTTCCAGCAGGTAGCTGGCTTGGAACGGGACCGGTGGGGCAGAGCAATCCTAGCGGCTCGCCCGAGCAGTGGAAGCCGGCGAGGGTGCGCGTTCAGCCGGATGAATGGGGCGCTGTCAGGGCCCCTCTCGTGGAGGATAAAAATCATGCTTTTTCCCTCATTACACATCCCATGCGAGCTTGTAATGATAAAACCTGATCCAAATCACACATTGCAGCTCAATATTCAGCGAGGACAGGGCCTTTTTAAGTCGAAATGTGCAAAAAAGCATCCTATCGCTCTGAAACGGCTGTTTTGCTCTCCACCACATTTACTGTCAGACTGGCCGAATTAGACCGATTCTGCCTCTTTCTTGCCTCTACATGTGAAGAACAGGGTGCTTGTGAGCATATTGTGCAGTTTCCAGCAGGTAGCTGGCTTGGAACGGGACCGGTGGGGCAGAGCAATCCTAGCGGCTCGCCCGAGCAGTGGAAGCCGGCGAGGGTGCGCGTTCAGCCGGATGAATGGGGCGCTGTCAGGGCCCCTCTCGTGGAGGATAAAAATCATGCTTTTTCCCTCATTACACATCCCATGCGAGCTTGTAATGATAAAACCTGATCCAAATCACACATTGCAGCTCAATATTCAGTGAGGACAGGGCCTTTTTAAGTCGAAATGTGCAAAAAAGCATCCTATCGCTCTGAAACGGCTGTTTTGCTCTCCACCACATTTACTGTCAGACTGGCCGAATTAGACCGATTCTGCCTCTTTCTTGCCTCTACATGTGAAGAACAGGGTGCTTGTGAGCATATTGTGCAGTTTCCAGCAGGTAGCTGGCTTGGAACGGGACCGGTGGGGCAGAGCAATCCTAGCGGCTCGCCCGAGCAGTGGAAGCCGGCGAGGGTGCGCGTTCAGCCGGATGAATGGGGCGCTGTCAGGGCCCCTCTCGTGGAGGATAAAAATCATGCTTTTTCCCTCATTACACATCCCATGCGAGCTTGTAATGATAAAACCTCATCCAAATCACACATTGCAGCTCAATATTCAGTGAGGACAGGGCCTTTTTAAGTCGAAATGTGCAAAACAGCATCCTATCGCTCTGAAACGGCTGTTTTGCTCTCCACCACATTTACTGTCAGACTGGCCGAATTAGACCGATTCTGCCTCTTTCTTGCCTCTACATGTGAAGAACAGGGTGCTTGTGAGCATATTGTGCAGTTTCCAGCAGGTAGCTGGCTTGGAACGGGACCGGTGGGGCAGAGCAATCCTAGCGGCTCGCCCGAGCAGTGGAAGCCGGCGAGGGTGCGCGTTCAGCCGGATGAATGGGGCGCTGTCAGGGCCCCTCTCGTGGAGGATAAAAATCATGCTTTTTCCCTCATTACACATCCCATGCGAGCTTGTAATGATAAAACCTGATCCAAATCACACATTGCAGCTCAATATTCAGCGAGGACAGGGCCTTTTTAAGTCGAAATGTGCAAAAAAGCATCCTATCGCTCTGAAACGGCTGTTTTGCTCTCCACCACATTTACTGTCAGACTGGCCGAATTAGACCGATTCTGCCTCTTTCTTGCCTCTACATGTGAAGAACAGGGTGCTTGTGAGCATATTGTGCAGTTTCCAGCAGGTAGCTGGCTTGGAACGGGACCGGTGGGGCAGAGCAATCCTAGCGGCTCGCCCGAGCAGTGGAAGCCGGCGAGGGTGCGCGTTCAGCCGGATGAATGGGGCGCTGTCAGGGCCCCTCTCGTGGAGGATAAAAATCATGCTTTTTCCCTCATTACACATCCCATGCGAGCTTGTAATGATAAAACCTGATCCAAATCACACATTGCAGCTCAATATTCAGTGAGGACAGGGCCTTTTTAAGTCGAAATGTGCAAAAAAGCATCCTATCGCTCTGAAACGGCTGTTTTGCTCTCCACCACATTTACTGTCAGACTGGCCGAATTAGACCGATTCTGCCTCTTTCTTGCCTCTACATGTGAAGAACAGGGTGCTTGTGAGCATATTGTGCAGTTTCCAGCAGGTAGCTGGCTTGGAACGGGACCGGTGGGGCAGAGCAATCCTAGCGGCTCGCCCGAGCAGTGGAAGCCGGCGAGGGTGCGCGTTCAGCCGGATGAATGGGGCGCTGTCAGGGCCCCTCTCGTGGAGGATAAAAATCATGCTTTTTCCCTCATTACACATCCCATGCGAGCTTGTAATGATAAAACCTCATCCAAATCACACATTGCAGCTCAATATTCAGTGAGGACAGGGCCTTTTTAAGTCGAAATGTGCAAAAAAGCATCCTATCGCTCTGAAACGGCTGTTTTGCTCTCCACCACATTTACTGTCAGACTGGCCGAATTAGACCGATTCTGCCTCTTTCTTGCCTCTACATGTGAAGAACAGGGTGCTTGTGAGCATATTGTGCAGTTTCCAGCAGGTAGCTGGCTTGGAACGGGACCGGTGGGGCAGAGCAATCCTAGCGGCTCGCCCGAGCAGTGGAAGCCGGCGAGGGTGCGCGTTCAGCCGGATGAATGGGGCGCTGTCAGGGCCCCTCTCGTGGAGGATAAAAATCATGCTTTTTCCCTCATTACACATCCCATGCGAGCTTGTAATGATAAAACCTCATCCAAATCACACATTGCAGCTCAATATTCAGTGAGGACAGGGCCTTTTTAAGTCGAAATGTGCAAAAAAGCATCCTATCGCTCTGAAACGGCTGTTTTGCTCTCCACCACATTTACTGTCAGACTGGCCGAATTAGACCGATTCTGCCTCTTTCTTGCCTCTACATGTGAAGAACAGGGTGCTTGTGAGCATATTGTGCAGTTTCCAGCAGGTAGCTGGCTTGGAACGGGACCGGTGGGGCAGAGCAATCCTAGCGGCTCGCCCGAGCAGTGGAAGCCGGCGAGGGTGCGCGTTCAGCCGGATGAATGGGGCGCTGTCAGGGCCCCTCTCGTGGAGGATAAAAATCATGCTTTTTCCCTCATTACACATCCCATGCGAGCTTGTAATGATAAAACCTGATCCAAATCACACATTGCAGCTCAATATTCAGTGAGGACAGGGCCTTTTTAAGTCGAAATGTGCAAAACAGCATCCTATCGCTCTGAAACGGCTGTTTTGCTCTCCACCACATTTACTGTCAGACTGGCCGAATTAGACCGATTCTGCCTCTTTCTTGCCTCTACATGTGAAGAACAGGGTGCTTGTGAGCATATTGTGCAGTTTCCAGCAGGTAGCTGGCTTGGAACGGGACCGGTGGGGCAGAGCAATCCTAGCGGCTCGCCCGAGCAGTGGAAGCCGGCGAGGGTGCGCGTTCAGCCGGATGAATGGGGCGCTGTCAGGGCCCCTCTCGTGGAGGATAAAAATCATGCTTTTTCCCTCATTACACATCCCATGCGAGCTTGTAATGATAAAACCTCATCCAAATCACACATTGCAGCTCAATATTCAGTGAGGACAGGGCCTTTTTAAGTCGAAATGTGCAAAACAGCATCCTATCGCTCTGAAACGGCTGTTTTGCTCTCCACCACATTTACTGTCAGACTGGCCGAATTAGACCGATTCTGCCTCTTTCTTGCCTCTACATGTGAAGAACAGGGTGCTTGTGAGCATATTGTGCAGTTTCCAGCAGGTAGCTGGCTTGGAACGGGACCGGTGGGGCAGAGCAATCCTAGCGGCTCGCCCGAGCAGTGGAAGCCGGCGAGGGTGCGCGTTCAGCCGGATGAATGGGGCGCTGTCAGGGCCCCTCTCGTGGAGGATAAAAATCATGCTTTTTCCCTCATTACACATCCCATGCGAGCTTGTAATGATAAAACCTCATCCAAATCACACATTGCAGCTCAATATTCAGTGAGGACAGGGCCTTTTTAAGTCGAAATGTGCAAAACAGCATCCTATCGCTCTGAAACGGCTGTTTTGCTCTCCACCACATTTACTGTCAGACTGGCCGAATTAGACCGATTCTGCCTCTTTCTTGCCTCTACATGTGAAGAACAGGGTGCTTGTGAGCATATTGTGCAGTTTCAAGCAGGTAGCTGGCTTGGAACGGGACCGGTGGGGCAGAGCAATCCTAGCGGCTCGCCCGAGCAGTGGAAGCCGGCGAGGGTGCGCGTTCAGCCGGATGAATGGGGCGCTGTCAGGGCCCCTCTCGTGGAGGATAAAAATCATGCTTTTTCCCTCATTACACATCCCATGCGAGCTTGTAATGATAAAACCTGATCCAAATCACACATTGCAGCTCAATATTCAGTGAGGACAGGGCCTTTTTAAGTCAAAATGTGCAAAACAGCATCCTATCGCTCTGAAACGGCTGTTTTGCTCTCCACCACATTTACTGTCAGACTGGCCGAATTAGACCGATTCTGCCTCTTTCTTGCCTCTACATGTGAAGAACAGGGTGCTTGTGAGCATATTGTGCAGTTTCCAGCAGGTAGCTGGCTTGGAACGGGACCGGTGGGGCAGAGCAATCCTAGCGGCTCGCCCGAGCAGTGGAAGCCGGCGAGGGTGCGCGTTCAGCCGGATGAATGGGGCGCTGTCAGGGCCCCTCTCGTGGAGGATAAAAATCATGCTTTTTCCCTCATTACACATCCCATGCGAGCTTGTAATGATAAAACCTGATCCAAATCACACATTGCAGCTCAATATTCAGTGAGGACAGGGCCTTTTTAAGTCGAAATGTGCAAAACAGCATCCTATCGCTCTGAAACGGCTGTTTTGCTCTCCACCACATTTACTGTCAGACTGGCCGAATTAGACCGATTCTGCCTCTTTCTTGCCTCTACATGTGAAGAACAGGGTGCTTGTGAGCATATTGTGCAGTTTCCAGCAGGTAGCTGGCTTGGAACGGGACCGGTGGGGCAGAGCAATCCTAGCGGCTCGCCCGAGCAGTGGAAGCCGGCGAGGGTGCGCGTTCAGCCGGATGAATGGGGCGCTGTCAGGGCCCCTCTCGTGGAGGATAAAAATCATGCTTTTTCCCTCATTACACATCCCATGCGAGCTTGTAATGATAAAACCTCATCCAAATCACACATTGCAGCTCAATATTCAGTGAGGACAGGGCCTTTTTAAGTCGAAATGTGCAAAACAGCATCCTATCGCTCTGAAACGGCTGTTTTGCTCTCCACCACATTTACTGTCAGACTGGCCGAATTAGACCGATTCTGCCTCTTTCTTGCCTCTACATGTGAAGAACAGGGTGCTTGTGAGCATATTGTGCAGTTTCCAGCAGGTAGCTGGCTTGGAACGGGACCGGTGGGGCAGAGCAATCCTAGCGGCTCGCCCGAGCAGTGGAAGCCGGCGAGGGTGCGCGTTCAGCCGGATGAATGGGGCGCTGTCAGGGCCCCTCTCGTGGAGGATAAAAATCATGCTTTTTCCCTCATTACACATCCCATGCGAGCTTGTAATGATAAAACCTGATCCAAATCACACATTGCAGCTCAATATTCAGTGAGGACAGGGCCTTTTTAAGTCGAAATGTGCAAAACAGCATCCTATCGCTCTGAAACGGCTGTTTTGCTCTCCACCACATTTACTGTCAGACTGGCCGAATTAGACCGATTCTGCCTCTTTCTTGCCTCTACATGTGAAGAACAGGGTGCTTGTGAGCATATTGTGCAGTTTCAAGCAGGTAGCTGGCTTGGAACGGGACCGGTGGGGCAGAGCAATCCTAGCGGCTCGCCCGAGCAGTGGAAGCCGGCGAGGGTGCGCGTTCAGCCGGATGAATGGGGCGCTGTCAGGGCCCCTCTCGTGGAGGATAAAAATCATGCTTTTTCCCTCATTACACATCCCATGCGAGCTTGTAATGATAAAACCTGATCCAAATCACACATTGCAGCTCAATATTCAGTGAGGACAGGGCCTTTTTAAGTCGAAATGTGCAAAACAGCATCCTATCGCTCTGAAACGGCTGTTTTGCTCTCCACCACATTTACTGTCAGACTGGCCGAATTAGACCGATTCTGCCTCTTTCTTGCCTCTACATGTGAAGAACAGGGTGCTTGTGAGCATATTGTGCAGTTTCCAGCAGGTAGCTGGCTTGGAACGGGACCGGTGGGGCAGAGCAATCCTAGCGGCTCGCCCGAGCAGTGGAAGCCGGCGAGGGTGCGCGTTCAGCCGGATGAATGGGGCGCTGTCAGGGCCCCTCTCGTGGAGGATAAAAATCATGCTTTTTCCCTCATTACACATCCCATGCGAGCTTGTAATGATAAAACCTCATCCAAATCACACATTGCAGCTCAATATTCAGTGAGGACAGGGCCTTTTTAAGTCGAAATGTGCAAAAAAGCATCCTATCGCTCTGAAACGGCTGTTTTGCTCTCCACCACATTTACTGTCAGACTGGCCGAATTAGACCGATTCTGCCTCTTTCTTGCCTCTACATGTGAAGAACAGGGTGCTTGTGAGCATATTGTGCAGTTTCCAGCAGGTAGCTGGCTTGGAACGGGACCGGTGGGGCAGAGCAATCCTAGCGGCTCGCCCGAGCAGTGGAAGCCGGCGAGGGTGCGCGTTCAGCCGGATGAATGGGGCGCTGTCAGGGCCCCTCTCGTGGAGGATAAAAATCATGCTTTTTCCCTCATTACACATCCCATGCGAGCTTGTAATGATAAAACCTCATCCAAATCACACATTGCAGCTCAATATTCAGTGAGGACAGGGCCTTTTTAAGTCGAAATGTGCAAAACAGCATCCTATCGCTCTGAAACGGCTGTTTTGCTCTCCACCACATTTACTGTCAGACTGGCCGAATTAGACCGATTCTGCCTCTTTCTTGCCTCTACATGTGAAGAACAGGGTGCTTGTGAGCATATTGTGCAGTTTCAAGCAGGTAGCTGGCTTGGAACGGGACCGGTGGGGCAGAGCAATCCTAGCGGCTCGCCCGAGCAGTGGAAGCCGGCGAGGGTGCGCGTTCAGCCGGATGAATGGGGCGCTGTCAGGGCCCCTCTCGTGGAGGATAAAAATCATGCTTTTTCCCTCATTACACATCCCATGCGAGCTTGTAATGATAAAACCTGATCCAAATCACACATTGCAGCTCAATATTCAGTGAGGACAGGGCCTTTTTAAGTCGAAATGTGCAAAACAGCATCCTATCGCTCTGAAACGGCTGTTTTGCTCTCCACCACATTTACTGTCAGACTGGCCGAATTAGACCGATTCTGCCTCTTTCTTGCCTCTACATGTGAAGAACAGGGTGCTTGTGAGCATATTGTGCAGTTTCCAGCAGGTAGCTGGCTTGGAACGGGACCGGTGGGGCAGAGCAATCCTAGCGGCTCGCCCGAGCAGTGGAAGCCGGCGAGGGTGCGCGTTCAGCCGGATGAATGGGGCGCTGTCAGGGCCCCTCTCGTGGAGGATAAAAATCATGCTTTTTCCCTCATTACACATCCCATGCGAGCTTGTAATGATAAAACCTCATCCAAATCACACATTGCAGCTCAATATTCAGTGAGGACAGGGCCTTTTTAAGTCGAAATGTGCAAAAAAGCATCCTATCGCTCTGAAACGGCTGTTTTGCTCTCCACCACATTTACTGTCAGACTGGCCGAATTAGACCGATTCTGCCTCTTTCTTGCCTCTACATGTGAAGAACAGGGTGCTTGTGAGCATATTGTGCAGTTTCCAGCAGGTAGCTGGCTTGGAACGGGACCGGTGGGGCAGAGCAATCCTAGCGGCTCGCCCGAGCAGTGGAAGCCGGCGAGGGTGCGCGTTCAGCCGGATGAATGGGGCGCTGTCAGGGCCCCTCTCGTGGAGGATAAAAATCATGCTTTTTCCCTCATTACACATCCCATGCGAGCTTGTAATGATAAAACCTCATCCAAATCACACATTGCAGCTCAATATTCAGTGAGGACAGGGCCTTTTTAAGTCGAAATGTGCAAAACAGCATCCTATCGCTCTGAAACGGCTGTTTTGCTCTCCACCACATTTACTGTCAGACTGGCCGAATTAGACCGATTCTGCCTCTTTCTTGCCTCTACATGTGAAGAACAGGGTGCTTGTGAGCATATTGTGCAGTTTCAAGCAGGTAGCTGGCTTGGAACGGGACCGGTGGGGCAGAGCAATCCTAGCGGCTCGCCCGAGCAGTGGAAGCCGGCGAGGGTGCGCGTTCAGCCGGATGAATGGGGCGCTGTCAGGGCCCCTCTCGTGGAGGATAAAAATCATGCTTTTTCCCTCATTACACATCCCATGCGAGCTTGTAATGATAAAACCTGATCCAAATCACACATTGCAGCTCAATATTCAGTGAGGACAGGGCCTTTTTAAGTCGAAATGTGCAAAACAGCATCCTATCGCTCTGAAACGGCTGTTTTGCTCTCCACCACATTTACTGTCAGACTGGCCGAATTAGACCGATTCTGCCTCTTTCTTGCCTCTACATGTGAAGAACAGGGTGCTTGTGAGCATATTGTGCAGTTTCCAGCAGGTAGCTGGCTTGGAACGGGACCGGTGGGGCAGAGCAATCCTAGCGGCTCGCCCGAGCAGTGGAAGCCGGCGAGGGTGCGCGTTCAGCCGGATGAATGGGGCGCTGTCAGGGCCCCTCTCGTGGAGGATAAAAATCATGCTTTTTCCCTCATTACACATCCCATGCGAGCTTGTAATGATAAAACCTGATCCAAATCACACATTGCAGCTCAATATTCAGTGAGGACAGGGCCTTTTTAAGTCGAAATGTGCAAAACAGCATCCTATCGCTCTGAAACGGCTGTTTTGCTCTCCACCACATTTACTGTCAGACTGGCCGAATTAGACCGATTCTGCCTCTTTCTTGCCTCTACATGTGAAGAACAGGGTGCTTGTGAGCATATTGTGCAGTTTCCAGCAGGTAGCTGGCTTGGAACGGGACCGGTGGGGCAGAGCAATCCTAGCGGCTCGCCCGAGCAGTGGAAGCCGGCGAGGGTGCGCGTTCAGCCGGATGAATGGGGCGCTGTCAGGGCCCCTCTCGTGGAGGATAAAAATCATGCTTTTTCCCTCATTACACATCCCATGCGAGCTTGTAATGATAAAACCTCATCCAAATCACACATTGCAGCTCAATATTCAGTGAGGACAGGGCCTTTTTAAGTCGAAATGTGCAAAACAGCATCCTATCGCTCTGAAACGGCTGTTTTGCTCTCCACCACATTTACTGTCAGACTGGCCGAATTAGACCGATTCTGCCTCTTTCTTGCCTCTACATGTGAAGAACAGGGTGCTTGTGAGCATATTGTGCAGTTTCCAGCAGGTAGCTGGCTTGGAACGGGACCGGTGGGGCAGAGCAATCCTAGCGGCTCGCCCGAGCAGTGGAAGCCGGCGAGGGTGCGCGTTCAGCCGGATGAATGGGGCGCTGTCAGGGCCCCTCTCGTGGAGGATAAAAATCATGCTTTTTCCCTCATTACACATCCCATGCGAGCTTGTAATGATAAAACCTCATCCAAATCACACATTGCAGCTCAATATTCAGTGAGGACAGGGCCTTTTTAAGTCGAAATGTGCAAAACAGCATCCTATCGCTCTGAAACGGCTGTTTTGCTCTCCACCACATTTACTGTCAGACTGGCCGAATTAGACCGATTCTGCCTCTTTCTTGCCTCTACATGTGAAGAACAGGGTGCTTGTGAGCATATTGTGCAGTTTCCAGCAGGTAGCTGGCTTGGAACGGGACCGGTGGGGCAGAGCAATCCTAGCGGCTCGCCCGAGCAGTGGAAGCCGGCGAGGGTGCGCGTTCAGCCGGATGAATGGGGCGCTGTCAGGGCCCCTCTCGTGGAGGATAAAAATCATGCTTTTTCCCTCATTACACATCCCATGCGAGCTTGTAATGATAAAACCTCATCCAAATCACACATTGCAGCTCAATATTCAGTGAGGACAGGGCCTTTTTAAGTCGAAATGTGCAAAACAGCATCCTATCGCTCTGAAACGGCTGTTTTGCTCTCCACCACATTTACTGTCAGACTGGCCGAATTAGACCGATTCTGCCTCTTTCTTGCCTCTACATGTGAAGAACAGGGTGCTTGTGAGCATATTGTGCAGTTTCAAGCAGGTAGCTGGCTTGGAACGGGACCGGTGGGGCAGAGCAATCCTAGCGGCTCGCCCGAGCAGTGGAAGCCGGCGAGGGTGCGCGTTCAGCCGGATGAATGGGGCGCTGTCAGGGCCCCTCTCGTGGAGGATAAAAATCATGCTTTTTCCCTCATTACACATCCCATGCGAGCTTGTAATGATAAAACCTGATCCAAATCACACATTGCAGCTCAATATTCAGTGAGGACAGGGCCTTTTTAAGTCGAAATGTGCAAAACAGCATCCTATCGCTCTGAAACGGCTGTTTTGCTCTCCACCACATTTACTGTCAGACTGGCCGAATTAGACCGATTCTGCCTCTTTCTTGCCTCTACATGTGAAGAACAGGGTGCTTGTGAGCATATTGTGCAGTTTCCAGCAGGTAGCTGGCTTGGAACGGGACCGGTGGGGCAGAGCAATCCTAGCGGCTCGCCCGAGCAGTGGAAGCCGGCGAGGGTGCGCGTTCAGCCGGATGAATGGGGCGCTGTCAGGGCCCCTCTCGTGGAGGATAAAAATCATGCTTTTTCCCTCATTACACATCCCATGCGAGCTTGTAATGATAAAACCTCATCCAAATCACACATTGCAGCTCAATATTCAGTGAGGACAGGGCCTTTTTAAGTCGAAATGTGCAAAACAGCATCCTATCGCTCTGAAACGGCTGTTTTGCTCTCCACCACATTTACTGTCAGACTGGCCGAATTAGACCGATTCTGCCTCTTTCTTGCCTCTACATGTGAAGAACAGGGTGCTTGTGAGCATATTGTGCAGTTTCAAGCAGGTAGCTGGCTTGGAACGGGACCGGTGGGGCAGAGCAATCCTAGCGGCTCGCCCGAGCAGTGGAAGCCGGCGAGGGTGCGCGTTCAGCCGGATGAATGGGGCGCTGTCAGGGCCCCTCTCGTGGAGGATAAAAATCATGCTTTTTCCCTCATTACACATCCCATGCGAGCTTGTAATGATAAAACCTGATCCAAATCACACATTGCAGCTCAATATTCAGTGAGGACAGGGCCTTTTTAAGTCGAAATGTGCAAAACAGCATCCTATCGCTCTGAAACGGCTGTTTTGCTCTCCACCACATTTACTGTCAGACTGGCCGAATTAGACCGATTCTGCCTCTTTCTTGCCTCTACATGTGAAGAACAGGGTGCTTGTGAGCATATTGTGCAGTTTCCAGCAGGTAGCTGGCTTGGAACGGGACCGGTGGGGCAGAGCAATCCTAGCGGCTCGCCCGAGCAGTGGAAGCCGGCGAGGGTGCGCGTTCAGCCGGATGAATGGGGCGCTGTCAGGGCCCCTCTCGTGGAGGATAAAAATCATGCTTTTTCCCTCATTACACATCCCATGCGAGCTTGTAATGATAAAACCTGATCCAAATCACACATTGCAGCTCAATATTCAGTGAGGACAGGGCCTTTTTAAGTCGAAATGTGCAAAACAGCATCCTATCGCTCTGAAACGGCTGTTTTGCTCTCCACCACATTTACTGTCAGACTGGCCGAATTAGACCGATTCTGCCTCTTTCTTGCCTCTACATGTGAAGAACAGGGTGCTTGTGAGCATATTGTGCAGTTTCCAGCAGGTAGCTGGCTTGGAACGGGACCGGTGGGGCAGAGCAATCCTAGCGGCTCGCCCGAGCAGTGGAAGCCGGCGAGGGTGCGCGTTCAGCCGGATGAATGGGGCGCTGTCAGGGCCCCTCTCGTGGAGGATAAAAATCATGCTTTTTCCCTCATTACACATCCCATGCGAGCTTGTAATGATAAAACCTCATCCAAATCACACATTGCAGCTCAATATTCAGTGAGGACAGGGCCTTTTTAAGTCGAAATGTGCAAAACAGCATCCTATCGCTCTGAAACGGCTGTTTTGCTCTCCACCACATTTACTGTCAGACTGGCCGAATTAGACCGATTCTGCCTCTTTCTTGCCTCTACATGTGAAGAACAGGGTGCTTGTGAGCATATTGTGCAGTTTCCAGCAGGTAGCTGGCTTGGAACGGGACCGGTGGGGCAGAGCAATCCTAGCGGCTCGCCCGAGCAGTGGAAGCCGGCGAGGGTGCGCGTTCAGCCGGATGAATGGGGCGCTGTCAGGGCCCCTCTCGTGGAGGATAAAAATCATGCTTTTTCCCTCATTACACATCCCATGCGAGCTTGTAATGATAAAACCTCATCCAAATCACACATTGCAGCTCAATATTCAGTGAGGACAGGGCCTTTTTAAGTCGAAATGTGCAAAACAGCATCCTATCGCTCTGAAACGGCTGTTTTGCTCTCCACCACATTTACTGTCAGACTGGCCGAATTAGACCGATTCTGCCTCTTTCTTGCCTCTACATGTGAAGAACAGGGTGCTTGTGAGCATATTGTGCAGTTTCCAGCAGGTAGCTGGCTTGGAACGGGACCGGTGGGGCAGAGCAATCCTAGCGGCTCGCCCGAGCAGTGGAAGCCGGCGAGGGTGCGCGTTCAGCCGGATGAATGGGGCGCTGTCAGGGCCCCTCTCGTGGAGGATAAAAATCATGCTTTTTCCCTCATTACACATCCCATGCGAGCTTGTAATGATAAAACCTCATCCAAATCACACATTGCAGCTCAATATTCAGTGAGGACAGGGCCTTTTTAAGTCGAAATGTGCAAAACAGCATCCTATCGCTCTGAAACGGCTGTTTTGCTCTCCACCACATTTACTGTCAGACTGGCCGAATTAGACCGATTCTGCCTCTTTCTTGCCTCTACATGTGAAGAACAGGGTGCTTGTGAGCATATTGTGCAGTTTCAAGCAGGTAGCTGGCTTGGAACGGGACCGGTGGGGCAGAGCAATCCTAGCGGCTCGCCCGAGCAGTGGAAGCCGGCGAGGGTGCGCGTTCAGCCGGATGAATGGGGCGCTGTCAGGGCCCCTCTCGTGGAGGATAAAAATCATGCTTTTTCCCTCATTACACATCCCATGCGAGCTTGTAATGATAAAACCTCATCCAAATCACACATTGCAGCTCAATATTCAGTGAGGACAGGGCCTTTTTAAGTCGAAATGTGCAAAAAAGCATCCTATCGCTCTGAAACGGCTGTTTTGCTCTCCACCACATTTACTGTCAGACTGGCCGAATTAGACCGATTCTGCCTCTTTCTTGCCTCTACATGTGAAGAACAGGGTGCTTGTGAGCATATTGTGCAGTTTCAAGCAGGTAGCTGGCTTGGAACGGGACCGGTGGGGCAGAGCAATCCTAGCGGCTCGCCCGAGCAGTGGAAGCCGGCGAGGGTGCGCGTTCAGCCGGATGAATGGGGCGCTGTCAGGGCCCCTCTCGTGGAGGATAAAAATCATGCTTTTTCCCTCATTACACATCCCATGCGAGCTTGTAATGATAAAACCTCATCCAAATCACACATTGCAGCTCAATATTCAGTGAGGACAGGGCCTTTTTAAGTCGAAATGTGCAAAAATGCATCCTATCGCCCTGAAACGGCTGTTTTGCTCTCCACCACATTTACTGTCAGACTGGCCGAATTAGACCGATTCTGCCTCTTTCTTGCCTCTACATGTGAAGAACAGGGTGCTTGTGAGCATATTGTGCAGTTTCAAGCAGGTAGCTGGCTTGGAACGGGACCGGTGGGGCAGAGCAATCCTAGCGGCTCGCCCGAGCAGTGGAAGCCGGCGAGGGTGCGCGTTCA
>NW_028181510.1:0-13000 GCF_963514085.1 Chelon labrosus
ACACTGGGACACTGGGACACACAACACAGCGCCAACCGGTGGACACGCGCCATAGAGGGTTTCCGAAACGATACAAAACTCTATGGAAAAATGAATAGGGACGCCAGTGTTATTCTCAACGCTCCACCTGATCTCTGTCCTTGGCCTATATGTGCTGCCAGGTGGCAATTTAAAAACACCCCCCCAGACTAATTGAGCCAGACTCCGCCTACTTCCTGCTTGCTTCAGATCCTTCTCCTCCAGGGCCTTCTCTTCACAACACTCACTTTTGTTATTTCTTGTTTTCATGTCAGTGCAATAAAACATATTTAACAACCAGACTTGGTCACATACACTTTATTTGTTTATTTGACAGGCTGGAAAAATGCACACACATAGTTTTCGGTCTTCGGGCACCAGATGTAGCATCATATTTGCATTAGGGCTACAAGGGAATATAAAACACTGCATATAATACACGTCTATAAACTCTGACTGCAATATGGATTTAAATATTTGACGTTTTTAAAAATGACAGAATCTCAGCCGCAGCTGCAATGTGTTTTTTTAAATCTCCCCGCCTTTCCTTGTTTCCAATATATGCTTAACTCCGCAATATAAAAGAAAGAGGCCTGACCCAGCCCGGGGGCCGCCAATTGAATAGCCTTCACATAAGTCTATTGAGGTAAATGTCATATGTTCTGTTGTACTGTAGTGTTCTTTCAAGGCCTGTGCCAGGTAGCCAGACTGATAGCTGAGAGGAGTGATGTGACCTCCAGTAGAGAAAAAGCATTAAGGGATTTACACTGTGTATTCTTTGCTCATTTGCCACTCTCAATGCTTGATGCTTTGTATGTGCTGTGAGTCCATCTGCAGATGTTGGATTAAACACATGGAAAGATAGACCAAAGTGTTCTGATTTCTTATTTTCCAACAGATTTTGATGTTACACAGAGTGACAATTTCCCTATAATTTCACACTGGTTTATGATGATATTTAGCCTCAGACAAAACTGTTACAAGCCTACACATTTTTAACTTATGATACGACACCACCATGGCTGTTTTTATGCTGTTCATTAGATCCTGAGTTCATTAACATCTATAGTGCGCAGGCGCTGCGTGAGTGGCAGCCTGTTACAGCAGCTCCGTACTTTTCTACCTCTTTTAGTTCTTTTTTAGTGTTTTATTGTACTTTTTTGTTTCTGTTGATCTGTCACATCGGCACTTTAAGCAAGTGTGCAACTATGGAAGTTTACTTCGTTACTTTTGTTGTTTGCGCCTTGCTGTTTTCACAACTTTTCGGTGTGGCTGTGGGAAACACACTCAACCACGGCTCCCCATTCAACCACGGCTCCTGTGTTTACACTCGGGATCAGCTGTTAGCTCTGCGCCACACACCCTTTCTCTTCGCGGAGAGGCCGGAGGGGAGATCCCCAAGGAGCTACGGAGGAGGAGAAGAGGATGCAGATCGGGAGTGAAGCGCCGGCAGCGGAAAAGACGGTATAAACCATGTCTACCGTCGATCATCATGGGGAATGTAAGATCTCTCCCTAACAAGATGGAAGAGTTATCGGCGCTGACCCGGCTGCAGAGGGAGTACCGCGAATGCAGCCTCATGTGCTTCACAGAGACGTGGCTGAGTGAACTTTCTCCGGACTCACACGTCACCTTGGACGGATTCCAACTCGTACGAGCGGACAGAAACGCAACGGGGAGCGGTAAGAAGAAGGGAGGGGGAATCGCTGTGTTTGTGAGCAATAGATGGTGCCATCCGGGCCATATAACTGTTAAGGAGCAACTCTGCACCAGAGACTTGGAGCTGATAGCGGTTAGCATGCGGCCATACTACCTCCCGAGGGAGTTTTCACACGTTATCGCAGTGACTGTGTACATCCCCCCCTCAGCGGTCGCTGCTGCAGCTACAGAGCAGATTCACAGCATCGTCTCCAAACTTCTAAACCAGCACCCCCAATCCCTCCTCCTCATCTCCGGTGACTTCAATCATGCTTCTCTGTCCTCTGCTCTTCCCACCTTCACCCAGTATGTGAAATGTCACACTAGAGACAATAAAACCTTGGATCTCCTGTATGCAAACATCAAGGACGTATACACCTCATCCCCCCTCCCCCCGCTGGGCCGCTCTGATCACAATCTTGTCCACCTCATCACAGACTACATCCCGGTGGTGAATAAACAACCCCCACTGAAGATGCCTGTGAAACAGTGGTCTGAGGAGTGCAGTGCTAGGCTCAGAGACTGCTTCCAGACAACAGACTGGGAAGCTCTCTGCAGCCCCCATGGCCCCCCAAGGACACCTACAGGAGAAAACTGGAGGAGAGGCTGGAGAATAACAACGCCAGAGACGTCTGGAGAGGGCTGCAGACCATCACTAGCCATGGGAAAGGAGTGAGGAGAGACCAAATCAGCGGGGACAAGGACTGGGCAGATGAACTCAACCTGTTTTTCAACAGATTTGATTCTGTCACACCTCCCCCCTCCACCCCCCCACCACCTCTTCTCACCTCCACTGGACAGCCCCCCCTCCCCCCCACTCTCCTCAGCCGGCCACCCTCAGCACCTGACCCCCATCAGTCCACTTCTCCCCTCCTCACCAGCTCCCCCCCCCGAGATACTCGCCACTCATCTCCCCCACATCACCACCCCAGTCATCGTCCACCCCCCTCTCCATAACAGATGATCAGGTGAGGAGTCAACTTAAAAAGATAAAGGCATGGAAGGCCCCGGGACCGGACGGCATCAGCCCTAGACTCCTAAAGGACTGTGCTGACCAGCTCTGTGGGGTTGTCAGGCACTTATTCAATCTGAGCCTGAGCCTGGAGAAAGTCCCGGCCCTGTGGAAGACCTCCTGTGTGGTTCCAGTACCAAAGACGCCACGCCCCAAGGAGCCTAATCACTTCAGACCTGTTGCCTTGACTTCTCATCTGACGAAAACCTTGGAGAAGATCATCCTACAACACCTACGACCCAGTGGCGGCTGGTGAATTTTATGTTAGGGGGGGCACAAAGTTTGCAAATCAAACCCCTGTAGGGGGGTCTGGGGGCATCCTCCCCCAGTAGATTTTTTTTGTGATTTTCACATACAAACTAAGCATTCCGGTGCATTCTGACAAAATAATAAAGACAAAATAGAACATTTCCTTACAAAGACAAATGGGGCCATGGAACTAAGTTTCAACTTAATTTATTTGCCTTGTAAAATCCAGCAAGTTTAAAAGTGCTAATACATCAATAAAAATAAGAATTATACACAAGTTAACATTCTCTCTCTGTTTGTATGTGTGTTTGAGAGAGAGCGTGTGTGTGTGTGTGAGAGAGAGAGTGTGTGTGAGAGAGTGAAAGAGAGTGTGTGAGTGACAGAGAGTGAGTGAAAGAGAGTGTGTGAGTGACAGAGAGTGAGTGAAAGAGAGTGTGTGAGTGACTGACAGACAGAGACAGAGAGAGAAAGAGAAACACACCAGACACACACCAGATATAAGGTGATGTCACCATAGGTTTGCAGAGAACTATATACTATATGCACACTGAAGGCATGATGCCACCATAGGTTTGCAGAGAACTATATACTACATGCACACTGAAGGCATGATGCCACCATAGGTTTGCAGAGAACTATATACTACATGCACACTGAAGGCATGATGCCACCACAGGTTTGCAGAGAACTATATACAATATGCACACTGAAGGCATGATGCCACCATAGGTTTGCAGAGAACTATATACTATATGCACACTGAAGGCATGATGCCACCACAGGTTTGCAGAGAACTATATACAATATGCACACTGAAGGCATGATGCCACCATAGGTTTGCAGAGAACTATATACTATATGCACACTGAAGGCATGATGCCACCATAGGTTTGCAGAGAACTATACACAATATGTACACTTGAAAGGGGTGGGGTGGTGGTGTGGGGTTGTGAGGGCCGCTGAAAACCAGTGTCCATCCTCACAGGAAGGGGGGGGGGGGGGGGGTTGTGAGGGCCGCTGAAAACCAGTGTCCATCCTCACAGGAAGGGGGGTGGGGGGTGAGGGCCGCTGAAAACCAGTGTCCATCCTCACAGGAAGGGGATTGTTGAATTATCAATAAAATCGAGGGGGGGGGGGGGGGGGACTTTGGATACTGCTAAACTATTAATACAGTCAAGTGGGGGCCGGGAAAGTAGTGTCCACTACTTGTAGAGAAATCTAGCCCTCCTGTCTTTCAGGCTTGCAAATTTGTCAGTCACTCTCTGGTTAAAATCTGCCATCTCAGTCACCAGCCTCTTCTCCATGGACAGGATGGCTAAGGCATTCAGCCTGTCCTGAGTCATGGTGTTCCTGAGGAAAGTTTTGACCCTCTTCAACGTTGAAAAACACCTCTCAGCCTCTGCAGTGGACATGGGTGTGGTGATAATAATCTTCAGCAGTGTGACTGTCTCTGAAAATACGTTTGACAAGTTGTTGTCCACAAATAACTGAAAAAGGTCAACAGCACCACAACAGGACCTGAATTCATCCTTGCCGTAGATGAGACTCAGCTCCGTCCTCAGCTTACTTCCATTCAGCATTGGATATGCCTTCAAGGTGGATTTGAGTGCAACTTCAGGGAACGAGTTATGGTACTCTTCAAACCTGTTGGCCTGCAGCAAGGTAGCACTGATGAGGTGGTCTGTGAAGGCGAAACGTTCCTTTGTGTGTCCCATTATGGAATCACATACCTACACAGAGACAGAGATATAGACAGACACAGAGAGAGATTTTATTTTAAGAAAAATACTTTGACATGTCCCATCACCTACATTAGCCTACTGCAGGCAACGGTTACCTTTCTAAATAGGACACTTAGTCATTATTTTAAGTGAAAAGCCTTCACCCAAATTAATAATATACACATATTATTAATTACTTCAAACTACTTCATAAATCTGCTGTGATAATAGAAGAAATCAATTAATGTTTTATAGCTACTATAAATGGCCACTAGATGGCAGCTGTGTATGATAAATTAAAGTGAACTGCGTAAACTTGGGAATATAATAAATACACAGGTAACAAAACATCACTGGTAATTTCTGTTATTTTAACTACATAATAGTAGTGATGGTGGTTCTGAATGCCTAATTCTATTACAAAATGTACAGATATTCAGAAAAAAAACATAGACCCGTTAACAGGTAGGTGACAGCTAATGTTTTGAGGACTGCACTGAAACATTGACAACAACTAATTTCTACAACAGTGACTCACCTCTGCAGCAATCCTACTGTGGTCTTCTTCCTCGAGAGCCCGGCGCTTCCTCGGTTGGTCCAAGCAACTGCTGTGTTCCACCACCATGGCGTTGAACGAATCTCTGTGAATAAGACTTATTTTGATTAGTCTTATGACTATTTATGGCTGATATAGATAATAATAATAATAATAATAATAATAATAGAAATACTAGTAATACCTTGTTTTTTGTATGTCCTTCTGAAACTGCTGAATGCATCCATTGATGTGAACAGAATCAATGTTTCTCTTCTGGAGCTTGGCATAGAGAAAGTCCACATGTGGCATGATGTGATGGAACAGTTTAAGGAGAAAATTAAAGTCTGAATCCTCTAGTAGCCTGATGTAACCTCCTGCTTCTTTGATCGATTTGTCATCAAAGTCACTTGAAGAGCGAATTCTCCTGAAGCTTTCAGCGAGGTCTTCTCTGTGCTCAAATACAGTGCTGACGGCCGGGCTGTGAAAGTTCCATCTCACATTGCTGGATGTTGGTAATCTGTGAGCCATTACTTCATCAAGGACACTGGTCCGCTTGGGAGATCTTGAAAAAAAACTTGAAAAACCACCAAGATCAGAAAAAAAAATTCTCACCTTAGAAATGCGAGAGGTAGCCTGTTGCATTATCAGGTTTAACTGATGTGCATAGCAGTGGATGTAGTGAGCATTTGGGTACTCATCCTGTATTCTTCACTGAACACCTGAAATGGCACCTCTCATAACACTGGCTCCATCATATGCCTGGCAGATGAGTTTACCTTTCTGTTCAGGAAGGATTCCACTAAGACGTTCACTCAATGCTGTAGCAATGGACTCAGCATTTGCTGACTTCAGCGGAATGAATTCAAAAAATCTTTCCTGCACGGTGTTCCTGTCATCAATGTAGCGAAGCACAATCACAAGTTGGTTCTGGGTGCTAATGTCCATCGTCTCATCTGCCTGGATTGACAGAAAATCGCTTTTCTGGGCTTCTTTGATGATCTGTTCCCTCACAACAGACAGCATACAGTCAAGGAGCTCATTCTGGACCGTCTTTGAGGTCCCCTTAAACACAGTCGCGTTCTCCAAGTGCTCTTCCAAGGCATTGTCAAGTGAGGCAACAAAGTCAACCAAGCCACGAAATATCCCGGGATTATCAGAACTCTCACTCTCGTCATGACCACGCAAAGCCAACTCAAATGCGCCACAGAATTTTATACAATCTATAATTCTGGAGAGGATGTGTCTGTTTTTTGTCACCTCTTCGTTGTGCTTCCTGATGCCAATTCTGTAGCCTTCGTTGAGCTGCTCTGCAATGCTAAGCCTTCCAAAAAAATGTAGCTTCAAGCTATTATCAAGGTGGCTGCGGCTGCACTCGTGTTTCTTGGCTTTCTCGGTAAAATGTTTTAAGTCCTTCATCCCCGTTGTAGTCCATAACACCTCTGTCCCGGGACTTTGAAACAGCACGCAGGGGAAACAAAAAAAAGCATTATCTACTGCACATCCAGCTAGCCAATTCCGCTTAGCATACACATTTGAGGTGAAGCTCCTTGTATATGTCCTCCCACGATCAGTAGCCTGCTGAGAAATGTTTAAGTCCGGACAGTCGGGTCCCAACTCCTTCACTCTTTTCTTCTCCACAGCCGACCGACGAAAAAATTGAGTTTTTTTAAGTGAAATAATTGAATTTTCCTTAAACATCACTGAGTCTCCGCTATTAACGTCAGCCATCTTGTCTCTTAGAACGAGTTACAGCTGTGGCGCGAATGCTTGCTGATGGACGTGATTGATTGATGAATTGTCCAATCATGCTAAGATTAAAAAAATAGAAAACAATGCCATTGGTCTGGGCGCAGAGAGCTGCGACCCAGAATCGAATTTTCATGCGCCAATGAAAAGCTGTTTCTGCTCGTAAACAGTAAAAAAGTTTGCTAGCTCTCATAGACTCCAGCATTACCGGCGCCCTTGACCTGGAGGAGGGCTTTATATCGAATGGCAAATCACATGCTTAGCCTAAAGTCAGACGCATTTAATGGTTGCTGGCAGTGTGGCGGGTACCACTACACCATTGCACAAGTAAAAACGCGATGTATTTTTGTGTATTTATTTCGTATTTGTTAGGTTTGATTGATTCATGGTTGATCTTGGTAGATATATAAAACAGTCAATATTTCACAGGAGGGGTGGCACCCTAGCGCCCTCTATTGACCAGCCGCCACTGCTACGACCCCTGGTGGACACTCAGCTGGACCCCCTGCAGTTTGCTTACCGGCCTAGGATTGGGGTGGAAGACGCAGTGATCTACCTGCAGCACAGATCACTGTTACACCTGGAGGACAGCGGGAGCACTGTGACGGTCATGTTTTTTGACTTCTCCAGTGCTTTTAACACCATCCAGCCGTCTCTGCTCAGAGTGAAGATGGAAAGTATGGGAGTAGACCAACACCTGACTGCATGGATTACAGACTACCTCACCAACAGACCACAGTATGTGAGGCTTCAGCACTGTGTGTCTGACGTGGTGCTCTGCAGCACAGGTGCCCCTCAGGGTACGGTGCTCTCCCCTTTCCTCTTCACTCTCTATTCACCCACAACACCTCACATTGCCACATCCAGAAGTTCTCCGATGACACAGTCGTCGTTGGCTGTGTTTCAGATGGGAACGATCTGGAATACAGGACGGTCATCAGGGACTTTGTTAGCTGGAGTGAGCTTAATCAGCTTCAGCTTAACACCAGCAAGACTAAGGAGATGATTGTTAACTTCCAGAGGAAAGCATCTCCTTTCACACCGATGAACATCCAAGGATCGGACATAGTTTAGTTTAGTTTAGTTTAGTTTATTGGTTTTGTTTGACAGGGACCATGCATAGAATAGCTTCTATACCAGGGTTAGCTAAATAGCTAATTTACACCTGTAGTCCCTGGGCAGGATGTTCAAGCGCAGTAAAAACACAGACACAGACAAGATAAAAAGACAACAGGATTAACATTACAAGTATAAGAAAAACTAAAAGAAAAACAAAAAGAAAAACAAAGATCAATGATCACAAGCTTGATTGTCTTTCAGCCATGTCTTCAAAGACTTTTTAAAACTTTTAAAACTTGAAGAGTCTCTGATATGGAGTGGGATTGAGTTCCATTTTCTAGTTGCTTGATATGAAAATGCTGATTGGCCAAAAGTGGTCTTTTTAAATGTAGTGTAACAGTCACCTCTCATTGCAGCCCTAGATGCCCTAACATTGTCTCTACAGAATGACACACATTGCTTAAGTGGTGGTGGTGCAAGATCATGGGTCAATTTGTACATCAGGCACATGTCAGAGAACCAAATAAAACTGTCAAATGTTAACAGGCTATGTTTTTTTATAATAGTACAGTGATGATAATTTCTTGTTTTTTTATCAAGCACTTTCACAGCCTGTTTGTATAGAGAGTACAAGGGTTTCAGAGTGGTCACCCCTGCCTGAGACCAACTTGTAGCACAATATGACAAATGGCAGAAAATCATTGAATGCACAAACAATTTAGCAGCATGTAAGGGTAATTGATGTCTAATATGTCTAAAAGTAATCAAACTCGCTCTAACATTTCTAGATATCTTCTTAATATGCTTTTTAAAATTTAGATTGGAATCAATGATTATGCCCAGGTATTTAAAGTTGTCAACAATTTTAATCACCTCTCCTTTGACCAAGATGTCAGGTTGTTGCTGTGCATTTCTCTTTTTAAAGAAATACATAGCAACAGTTTTACTTACATTGAGAGTCAGACAGCTACTAGTTAGCCAATCTGACACCTTATTTAGGACTGCAGTAAGTTTTAAAGCAGCCTGTTCTCTATTTTTGGCATGCGTATAAATCACTGTATCGTCTGCATACATTTGGATATTGACGTCTGGGCAAATCAGAGGCAGGTCATTAATATATAAACTAAATAAAATTGGTCCTAAAATTGATCCCTGTGGGACTCCGATGGTACTGTTGACAAAGGAAGAGCATACATCATTAATTCTGGTGCACTGCTTCCTTGAGTCTAAATAAGACTCCATCCATGTCAGAGCTTTAGTGGAAAAATTAAACTTGGATAACTTTGACAACAGAACATTATGATTTACAGTGTCAAAAGCTTTTCTAAAATCAAGGAAAACAGCACCAACAACACCCCCATTATCAAGGCTAGATTTAATTTGTTCAATAAAGTAACAGTTTGCGGTCTCAGTTGAATGGTTCTTTCTAAAACCAAATTGCATAGGGTGCAGTGGAAAATGGCCCTGATTTAAATGGTCCATCAACTGGTCGCATACTAACCTTTCACTCACTTTAGAAATGACAGGAAGTATACTGATAGGTCTGTAGTTGGTAACATCAGTTACATCACCAGCCTTGTAAACAGGAGTTATTGCTGCTGTATTCCAGGCCATAGGAAAAAAACTATGTTTAAAAGACAGGTTGACCAGATGTGTAATTGGAGTGGAGAGAATATATTTATACTTCTTCACAAATACACAGTCACAGTCAAAAACATCTTTAGCCTTTGAGTTCTTAAGGTGGCCTATGGTTTTAACTATAGAGGATTCTGTGACCTCAGATATGTTAAAAAGTGGGAAATTATCATTTGGTGGTGTAATGCACTTCTCTCTGGGTCCAAATCCTTTTGTTATGTCTTGCACAGAATTAATAAAATAAGTATTAAACTCAGAACAGATTTTGACTTTATCTTGTGTTAATGTGCCCTGTACTTGTAGCTCAAGCCCCTTATCTCTGTTACTATTATGGTCCTTTTTAAGGACCATATTAATGTTTTTCCAAGTTTGCCTGCTATTTCCTTCAGAGTCCTTGATAATGTTGATAAAAAAATTTGCTTTTGATTTTCTCAGTTCTTTTACAACTTTGTTACGCAATTGTTGAAAGGTTCTCCTATCGTGGAGGTAGTGGACAGGTAGTGGACAGCTACAGATTCCTGGGTGTCCATCTAAACAATAAACTGGACTGGTCTGTTAACACCCAGGCCCTCTACAAGAAGGGTCAGAGTCGCCTCCACCTGCTGAGGAGACTGAGGTCCTTCGGTGTCTGCAGGACTCTCTTAAGGACCTTTTATGACTCAGTGGTAGCCTCAGCTATCTTCTACGCTGTGGTCTGCTGGAGAGGGGGCAGCATGGACAGGGACAGGAGCAGGCTCAACAGACTGATCAGGAGAGCCAGCTCTGTCCTCGACTGTCCTCTGGACTCTGTAGAGGAAGTGGGAGAGAGAAGGATGTTAGCCAAGCTGACATCCATCATGAATAACACCTCTCACCCCCTACACGACACTGTGGGGTCCCTGACTAGCTCCTTCAGCAGCAGACTGTTACACCCTCGGTGTAAGAAGGAGAGGTTCCGCAAGTCCTTCATCCCGACCACTATCAGGCTTTACAACACCTGCATTGCCTGAAATCATGTGGTTATAGTCACTGTCACTGTTTACCCCTGCAATATTATATTATTTATATCACTTCACTTACTTTGAAATATTTTTTTATATACTTTTTCAGGTCACATTACACTGCAATATTTTAGTTTTCTTATCTTGTATAAAACCTTGCACTGTTATTTATATTTATTTTTTACCACTTACTTCGCAATATTTCTTACAACAGTACTGTTTGTATATTTGTGTCTTATTTTCCTTTGTTGATTGTTTATTCCTTGTTATTGTGTTTCTGCCTTTCTATTTTTCAAATTCCGTGGTGTATATTACACTTTCTGCTGCTGTAACGGGTGAATTTCCCCGCTGTGGGATAAATAAAGTATAATCTAATCTAATCTAATCTAATTTAGAAGTTGCATATATTATACACATATGTAATTTGGCGGTGTCCAATGTCTAGTATCAGGGATTAGCCCAGGTGGTTGCATTGTTGCGGATGAGGCGCCATACAGCTCCTCCAATTGAGTTATAATATTCTTTATTCTATTTTACATGACAGCTGGGATAGGCTCCAGCCCCCCTGCAACCCTCCAGAGGACTAGTGGTTACAGAAAATAAATGAATGAACCCCTTTTTGCTTTCTGTTTTACTCTGTCTGGTCTTTGTGGTATAGTGTTACTGTTCTGCTCTGTTGTACTTTACAGATAAGAATATTCACAAATTCACAAATATTTATTTATGTAATAATAATAATAATAATTACATGGAGCTGGCTACGCACGAAAGCTGAATACTAAACCAGATGGAAATCTTGCAAATCAAAACAACTCCTCTGTCAAAAAAAAGCCCAGTGTGTTGTCAGGAATGTTAAATATGCTGACATCAGGTCATTCATACAATAAAAAACCCTGTTGAATTCTGCTGAACACTGGACATGGCAGCAAAGGTTTTTCACTTTGCTATCAGGAATTTACTTTTTTATATGCTAACAGTATAAAGAGGCATATTGTAAGCTTAAATCTTAGAGTTGGATTCAAATTACACATTCATTAAGGATTATTAACACCGCCATGCAGTTTTTTGCCAAGCGAAACATAAAACAGAATTTTATCCAATTTTATTTTAATAGAATATTGGTATTTTAACCAACAACATACCAGACAACACATTTTCATTCTTTGCACATTTTATTTATTTTGTTAACATTTACATCTGACTGAAATTTCAAGCTCAAATAGCAGAACATGGACATGTGAGCAATATCTACAATATTCCCACATTTGACAAAGCAAAAACACTTTCAAACTTTATATTTTTTTTACAGTAATTTTGTAATTTGAATAACGATTGTTAAAAAAGCAGCAAGGTGCATTCACGGTGTCATCACATTGTGGTCACAATGGATTGTCTTTTGTCATCCATGTTCTCATAGGGGACACCTAAAAAAGAAAACATGGGATATATTTAGAGCTGCATATAAAGTGTTATAGTGCATTGGCTGTGATATTGAGGCATGTACAGACATTCAACATAAGCAGACTAACTTTTTTTAAAGGAAAAAAACAATAATTTACAAATAAACTTGTACTTTGAAATGTGTAAAGTTGTTGGTGGTTACATTATTTTTTAAAAAAGCGGTATGAGTTCTTCTACAAGATTAACAAATGTAGTCTTCTGATTCTGTTTAGGCACTATAATTGACCCTTTACTTACAGTGCCACTGTACTATACAGATGAGTACAGTACAGAGTAACAAATTGAACTATATAGTGCTTTGAACTATGAATTAGAAATCACTTCACATACTGTTGTGTGTGTGCAATGTGTCAAGTCATGTCATGAGTGCACTGTAAATGGGTAGTATAAATGGATGGATAGTTTTGTTTAGTTTTGCAAATTGTACACTGTGGAATGCTTGATAAGGTTTGTAAAGCAAAAGAGTTAAATCTACCTAGGCTACATTTATTTTCACTGCAATGGAAATATAGCCCCACTCTCATTCGAAAATATCAGTGGGCCAAATTTAGTGTCAATTTTCTCTCATTTAAAAATCGAAAGTTAACCTGATTTGACTGATAACCAATATAAAATGGACGAAAGTGATAAGTAGTCATGTCAGCAAAACATTCCGGTAGTTTAAGTTTAAGAACTTACAAGTCTAAAATGAACTATTACTGTAATGTATGGGAAAGGATCTACGAACAATTCCGGTCCATCATTTTTGCTTCTTACAGTGTGTTTGTATGCTATTATTTTGAGAGCTTGCTGGTGTGAGTTTTTGCTGCACATTTCAGTTTTTACATGTGTTTCCTCAAGTTACAGTGTGTTGAGCTTTCTTGGCCACCATACTAAAGCTTAT
>NW_028181509.1:0-49476 GCF_963514085.1 Chelon labrosus
GTCAGACTGGCCGAATTAGACCGATTCTGCCTCTTTCTTGCCTCTACATGTGAAGAACAGGGTGCTTGTGAGCATATTGTGCAGTTTCACGCAGGTGGCTGGCTTGGAACGGGACCGGTGGGGCAGAGCAATCCTAGCGGCTCGCCCGAGCAGTGGAAGCCGGCGAGGGTGCGCGTTCAGCCGGATGAATGGGGCGCTGTCAGGGCCCCTCTCGTGGAGGATAAAAATCATGCTTTTTCCCTCATTACACATCCCATGCGAGCTTGTAATGATAAAACCTCATCCAAATCACACATTGCAGCTCAATATTCAGTGAGGACAGGGCCTTTTTAAGTCGAAATGTGCAAAAAAGCATCCTATCGCTCTGAAACGGCTGTTTTGCTCTCCACCACATTTACTGTCAGACTGGCCGAATTAGACCGATTCTGCCTCTTTCTTGCCTCTACATGTGAAGAACAGGGTGCTTGTGAGCATATTGTGCAGTTTCAAGCAGGTAGCTGGCTTGGAACGGGACCGGTGGGGCAGAGCAATCCTAGCGGCTCGCCCGAGCAGTGGAAGCCGGCGAGGGTGCGCGTTCAGCCGGATGAATGGGGCGCTGTCAGGGCCCCTCTCGTGGAGGATAAAAATCATGCTTTTTCCCTCATTACACATCCCATGCGAGCTTGTAATGATAAAACCTCATCCAAATCACACATTGCAGCTCAATATTCAGTGAGGACAGGGCCTTTTTAAGTCGAAATGTGCAAAAAAGCATCCTATCGCTCTGAAACGGCTGTTTTGCTCTCCACCACATTTACTGTCAGACTGGCCGAATTAGACCGATTCTGCCTCTTTCTTGCCATTACATGTGAAGAACAGGGTGCTTGTGAGCATATTGTGCAGTTTCAAGCAGGTAGCTGGCTTGGAACGGGACCGGTGGGGCAGAGCAATCCTAGCGGCTCGCCCGAGCAGTGGAAGCCGGCGAGGGTGCGCGTTCAGCCGGATGAATGGGGCGCTGTCAGGGCCCCTCTCGTGGAGGATAAAAATCATGCTTTTTCCCTCATTACACATCCCATGCGAGCTTGTAATGATAAAACCTCATCCAAATCACACATTGCAGCTCAATATTCAGTGAGGACAGGGCCTTTTTAAGTCGAAATGTGCAAAAAAGCATCCTATCGCTCTGAAACGGCTGTTTTGCTCTCCACCACATTTACTGTCAAACTGGCCGAATCAGACCGATTCTGCCTCTTTCTTGCCTCTACATGTGAAGAACAGGGTGCTTGTGAGCATATTGTGCAGTTTCACGCAGGTGGCTGGCTTGGAACGGGACCGGTGGGGCAGAGCAATCCTAGCGGCTCGCCCGAGCAGTGGAAGCCGGCGAGGGTGCGCGTTCAGCCGGATGAATGGGGCGCTGTCAGGGCCCCTCTCGTGGAGGATAAAAATCATGCTTTTTCCCTCATTACACATCCCATGCGAGCTTGTAATGATAAAACCTCATCCAAATCACACATTGCAGCTCAATATTCAGTGAGGACAGGGCCTTTTTAAGTCGAAATGTGCAAAAAAGCATCCTATCGCTCTGAAACGGCTGTTTTGCTCTCCACCACATTTACTGTCAGACTGGCCGAATTAGACCGATTCTGCCTCTTTCTTGCCTCTACATGTGAAGAACAGGGTGCTTGTGAGCATATTGTGCAGTTTCACGCAGGTGGCTGGCTTGGAACGGGACCGGTGGGGCAGAGCAATCCTAGCGGCTCGCCCGAGCAGTGGAAGCCGGCGAGGGTGCGCGTTCAGCCGGATGAATGGGGCGCTGTCAGGGCCCCTCTGGTGGAGGATAAAAATCATGCTTTTTCCCTCATTACACATCCCATGCGAGCTTGTAATGATAAAACCTCATCCAAATCACACATTGCAGCTCAATATTCAGTGAGGACAGGGCCTTTTTAAGTCGAAATGTGCAAAAAAGCATCCTATCGCTCTGAAACGGCTGTTTTGCTCTCCACCACATTTACTGTCAGACTGGCCGAATCAGACCGATTCTGCCTCTTTCTTGCCTCTACATGTGAAGAACAGGGTGCTTGTGAGCATATTGTGCAGTTTCACGCAGGTAGCTGGCTTGGAACGGGACCGGTGGGGCAGAGCAATCCTAGCGGCTCGCCCGAGCAGTGGAAGCCGGCGAGGGTGCGCGTTCAGCCGGATGAATGGGGCGCTGTCAGGGCCCCTCTCGTGGAGGATAAAAATCATGCTTTTTCCCTCATTACACATCCCATGCGAGCTTGTAATGATAAAACCTCATCCAAATCACACATTGCAGCTCAATATTCAGTGAGGACAGGGCCTTTTTAAGTCGAAATGTGCAAAAAAGCATCCTATCGCTCTGAAACGGCTGTTTTGCTCTCCACCACATTTACTGTCAGACTGGCCGAATTAGACCGATTCTGCCTCTTTCTTGCCTCTACATGTGAAGAACAGGGTGCTTGTGAGCATATTGTGCAGTTTCACGCAGGTGGCTGGCTTGGAACGGGACCGGTGGGGCAGAGCAATCCTAGCGGCTCGCCCGAGCAGTGGAAGCCGGCGAGGGTGCGCGTTCAGCCGGATGAATGGGGCGCTGTCAGGGCCCCTCTCGTGGAGGATAAAAATCATGCTTTTTCCCTCATTACACATCCCATGCGAGCTTGTAATGATAAAACCTCATCCAAATCACACATTGCAGCTCAATATTCAGTGAGGACAGGGCCTTTTTAAGTCGAAATGTGCAAAAAAGCATCCTATCGCTCTGAAACGGCTGTTTTGCTCTCCACCACATTTACTGTCAGACTGGCCGAATCAGACCGATTCTGCCTCTTTCTTGCCTCTACATGTGAAGAACAGGGTGCTTGTGAGCATATTGTGCAGTTTCACGCAGGTAGCTGGCTTGGAACGGGACCGGTGGGGCAGAGCAATCCTAGCGGCTCGCCCGAGCAGTGGAAGCCGGCGAGGGTGCGCGTTCAGCCGGATGAATGGGGCGCTGTCAGGGCCCCTCTCGTGGAGGATAAAAATCATGCTTTTTCCCTCATTACACATCCCATGCGAGCTTGTAATGATAAAACCTCATCCAAATCACACATTGCAGCTCAATATTCAGTGAGGACAGGGCCTTTTTAAGTCGAAATGTGCAAAAAAGCATCCTATCGCTCTGAAACGGCTGTTTTGCTCTCCACCACATTTACTGTCAGACTGGCCGAATTAGACCGATTCTGCCTCTTTCTTGCCTCTACATGTGAAGAACAGGGTGCTTGTGAGCATATTGTGCAGTTTCACGCAGGTGGCTGGCTTGGAACGGGACCGGTGGGGCAGAGCAATCCTAGCGGCTCGCCCGAGCAGTGGAAGCCGGCGAGGGTGCGCGTTCAGCCGGATGAATGGGGCGCTGTCAGGGCCCCTCTCGTGGAGGATAAAAATCATGCTTTTTCCCTCATTACACATCCCATGCGAGCTTGTAATGATAAAACCTCATCCAAATCACACATTGCAGCTCAATATTCAGTGAGGACAGGGCCTTTTTAAGTCGAAATGTGCAGAAATGCATCCTATCGCTCTGAAACGGCTGTTTTGCTCTCCACCACATTTACTGTCAGACTGGCCGAATTAGACCGATTCTGCCTCTTTCTTGCCTCTACATGTGAAGAACAGGGTGCTTGTGAGCATATTGTGCAGTTTCAAGCAGGTAGCTGGCTTGGAACGGGACCGGTGGGGCAGAGCAATCCTAGCGGCTCGCCCGAGCAGTGGAAGCCGGCGAGGGTGCGCGTTCAGCCGGATGAATGGGGCGCTGTCAGGGCCCCTCTCGTGGAGGATAAAAATCATGCTTTTTCCCTCATTACACATCCCATGCGAGCTTGTAATGATAAAACCTCATCCAAATCACACATTGCAGCTCAATATTCAGTGAGGACAGGGCCTTTTTAAGTCGAAATGTGCAAAAAAGCATCCTATCGCTCTGAAACGGCTGTTTTGCTCTCCACCACATTTACTGTCAGACTGGCCGAATTAGACCGATTCTGCCTCTTTCTTGCCTCTACATGTGAAGAACAGGGTGCTTGTGAGCATATTGTGCAGTTTCAAGCAGGTAGCTGGCTTGGAACGGGACCGGTGGGGCAGAGCAATCCTAGCGGCTCGCCCGAGCAGTGGAAGCCGGCGAGGGTGCGCGTTCAGCCGGATGAATGGGGCGCTGTCAGGGCCCCTCTCGTGGAGGATAAAAATCATGCTTTTTCCCTCATTACACATCCCATGCGAGCTTGTAATGATAAAACCTCATCCAAATCACACATTGCAGCTCAATATTCAGTGAGGACAGGGCCTTTTTAAGTCGAAATGTGCAAAAAAGCATCCTATCGCTCTGAAACGGCTGTTTTGCTCTCCACCACATTTACTGTCAGACTGGCCGAATTAGACCGATTCTGCCTCTTTCTTGCCTCTACATGTGAAGAACAGGGTGCTTGTGAGCATATTGTGCAGTTTCACGCAGGTGGCTGGCTTGGAACGGGACCGGTGGGGCAGAGCAATCCTAGCGGCTCGCCCGAGCAGTGGAAGCCGGCGAGGGTGCGCGTTCAGCCGGATGAATGGGGCGCTGTCAGGGCCCCTCTCGTGGAGGATAAAAATCATGCTTTTTCCCTCATTACACATCCCATGCGAGCTTGTAATGATAAAACCTCATCCAAATCACACATTGCAGCTCAATATTCAGTGAGGACAGGGCCTTTTTAAGTCGAAATGTGCAAAAAAGCATCCTATCGCTCTGAAACGGCTGTTTTGCTCTCCACCACATTTACTGTCAGACTGGCCGAATTAGACCGATTCTGCCTCTTTCTTGCCTCTACATGTGAAGAACAGGGTGCTTGTGAGCATATTGTGCAGTTTCACGCAGGTGGCTGGCTTGGAACGGGACCGGTGGGGCAGAGCAATCCTAGCGGCTCGCCCGAGCAGTGGAAGCCGGCGAGGGTGCGCGTTCAGCCGGATGAATGGGGCGCTGTCAGGGCCCCTCTCGTGGAGGATAAAAATCATGCTTTTTCCCTCATTACACATCCCATGCGAGCTTGTAATGATAAAACCTCATCCAAATCACACATTGCAGCTCAATATTCAGTGAGGACAGGGCCTTTTTAAGTCGAAATGTGCAAAAAAGCATCCTATCGCTCTGAAACGGCTGTTTTGCTCTCCACCACATTTACTGTCAGACTGGCCGAATCAGACCGATTCTGCCTCTTTCTTGCCTCTACATGTGAAGAACAGGGTGCTTGTGAGCATATTGTGCAGTTTCACGCAGGTAGCTGGCTTGGAACGGGACCGGTGGGGCAGAGCAATCCTAGCGGCTCGCCCGAGCAGTGGAAGCCGGCGAGGGTGCGCGTTCAGCCGGATGAATGGGGCGCTGTCAGGGCCCCTCTCGTGGAGGATAAAAATCATGCTTTTTCCCTCATTACACATCCCATGCGAGCTTGTAATGATAAAACCTCATCCAAATCACACATTGCAGCTCAATATTCAGTGAGGACAGGGCCTTTTTAAGTCGAAATGTGCAAAAAAGCATCCTATCGCTCTGAAACGGCTGTTTTGCTCTCCACCACATTTACTGTCAGACTGGCCGAATCAGACCGATTCTGCCTCTTTCTTGCCTCTACATGTGAAGAACAGGGTGCTTGTGAGCATATTGTGCAGTTTCACGCAGGTAGCTGGCTTGGAACGGGACCGGTGGGGCAGAGCAATCCTAGCGGCTCGCCCGAGCAGTGGAAGCCGGCGAGGGTGCGCGTTCAGCCGGATGAATGGGGCGCTGTCAGGGCCCCTCTCGTGGAGGATAAAAATCATGCTTTTTCCCTCATTACACATCCCATGCGAGCTTGTAATGATAAAACCTCATCCAAATCACACATTGCAGCTCAATATTCAGTGAGGACAGGGCCTTTTTAAGTCGAAATGTGCAAAAAAGCATCCTATCGCTCTGAAACGGCTGTTTTGCTCTCCACCACATTTACTGTCAGACTGGCCGAATTAGACCGATTCTGCCTCTTTCTTGCCTCTACATGTGAAGAACAGGGTGCTTGTGAGCATATTGTGCAGTTTCACGCAGGTGGCTGGCTTGGAACGGGACCGGTGGGGCAGAGCAATCCTAGCGGCTCGCCCGAGCAGTGGAAGCCGGCGAGGGTGCGCGTTCAGCCGGATGAATGGGGCGCTGTCAGGGCCCCTCTCGTGGAGGATAAAAATCATGCTTTTTCCCTCATTACACATCCCATGCGAGCTTGTAATGATAAAACCTCATCCAAATCACACATTGCAGCTCAATATTCAGTGAGGACAGGGCCTTTTTAAGTCGAAATGTGCAAAAAAGCATCCTATCGCTCTGAAACGGCTGTTTTGCTCTCCACCACATTTACTGTCAGACTGGCCGAATTAGACCGATTCTGCCTCTTTCTTGCCTCTACATGTGAAGAACAGGGTGCTTGTGAGCATATTGTGCAGTTTCACGCAGGTGGCTGGCTTGGAACGGGACCGGTGGGGCAGAGCAATCCTAGCGGCTCGCCCGAGCAGTGGAAGCCGGCGAGGGTGCGCGTTCAGCCGGATGAATGGGGCGCTGTCAGGGCCCCTCTCGTGGAGGATAAAAATCATGCTTTTTCCCTCATTACACATCCCATGCGAGCTTGTAATGATAAAACCTCATCCAAATCACACATTGCAGCTCAATATTCAGTGAGGACAGGGCCTTTTTAAGTCGAAATGTGCAAAAAAGCATCCTATCGCTCTGAAACGGCTGTTTTGCTCTCCACCACATTTACTGTCAGACTGGCCGAATTAGACCGATTCTGCCTCTTTCTTGCCTCTACATGTGAAGAACAGGGTGCTTGTGAGCATATTGTGCAGTTTCACGCAGGTGGCTGGCTTGGAACGGGACCGGTGGGGCAGAGCAATCCTAGCGGCTCGCCCGAGCAGTGGAAGCCGGCGAGGGTGCGCGTTCAGCCGGATGAATGGGGCGCTGTCAGGGCCCCTCTCGTGGAGGATAAAAATCATGCTTTTTCCCTCATTACACATCCCATGCGAGCTTGTAATGATAAAACCTCATCCAAATCACACATTGCAGCTCAATATTCAGTGAGGACAGGGCCTTTTTAAGTCGAAATGTGCAAAAAAGCATCCTATCGCTCTGAAACGGCTGTTTTGCTCTCCACCACATTTACTGTCAGACTGGCCGAATCAGACCGATTCTGCCTCTTTCTTGCCTCTACATGTGAAGAACAGGGTGCTTGTGAGCATATTGTGCAGTTTCACGCAGGTAGCTGGCTTGGAACGGGACCGGTGGGGCAGAGCAATCCTAGCGGCTCGCCCGAGCAGTGGAAGCCGGCGAGGGTGCGCGTTCAGCCGGATGAATGGGGCGCTGTCAGGGCCCCTCTCGTGGAGGATAAAAATCATGCTTTTTCCCTCATTACACATCCCATGCGAGCTTGTAATGATAAAACCTCATCCAAATCACACATTGCAGCTCAATATTCAGTGAGGACAGGGCCTTTTTAAGTCGAAATGTGCAAAAAAGCATCCTATCGCTCTGAAACGGCTGTTTTGCTCTCCACCACATTTACTGTCAGACTGGCCGAATCAGACCGATTCTGCCTCTTTCTTGCCTCTACATGTTAAGAACAGGGTGCTTGTGAGCATATTGTGCAGTTTCACGCAGGTGGCTGGCTTGGAACGGGACCGGTGGGGCAGAGCAATCCTAGCGGCTCGCCCGAGCAGTGGAAGCCGGCGAGGGTGCGCGTTCAGCCGGATGAATGGGGCGCTGTCAGGGCCCCTCTCGTGGAGGATAAAAATCATGCTTTTTCCCTCATTACACATCCCATGCGAGCTTGTAATGATAAAACCTCATCCAAATCACACATTGCAGCTCAATATTCAGTGAGGACAGGGCCTTTTTAAGTCGAAATGTGCAAAAAAGCATCCTATCGCTCTGAAACGGCTGTTTTGCTCTCCACCACATTTACTGTCAGACTGGCCGAATCAGACCGATTCTGCCTCTTTCTTGCCTCTACATGTGAAGAACAGGGTGCTTGTGAGCATATTGTGCAGTTTCACGCAGGTAGCTGGCTTGGAACGGGACCGGTGGGGCAGAGCAATCCTAGCGGCTCGCCCGAGCAGTGGAAGCCGGCGAGGGTGCGCGTTCAGCCGGATGAATGGGGCGCTGTCAGGGCCCCTCTCGTGGAGGATAAAAATCATGCTTTTTCCCTCATTACACATCCCATGCGAGCTTGTAATGATAAAACCTCATCCAAATCACACATTGCAGCTCAATATTCAGTGAGGACAGGGCCTTTTTAAGTCGAAATGTGCAAAAAAGCATCCTATCGCTCTGAAACGGCTGTTTTGCTCTCCACCACATTTACTGTCAGACTGGCCGAATTAGACCGATTCTGCCTCTTTCTTGCCTCTACATGTGAAGAACAGGGTGCTTGTGAGCATATTGTGCAGTTTCACGCAGGTGGCTGGCTTGGAACGGGACCGGTGGGGCAGAGCAATCCTAGCGGCTCGCCCGAGCAGTGGAAGCCGGCGAGGGTGCGCGTTCAGCCGGATGAATGGGGCGCTGTCAGGGCCCCTCTCGTGGAGGATAAAAATCATGCTTTTTCCCTCATTACACATCCCATGCGAGCTTGTAATGATAAAACCTCATCCAAATCACACATTGCAGCTCAATATTCAGTGAGGACAGGGCCTTTTTAAGTCGAAATGTGCAAAAAAGCATCCTATCGCTCTGAAACGGCTGTTTTGCTCTCCACCACATTTACTGTCAGACTGGCCGAATTAGACCGATTCTGCCTCTTTCTTGCCTCTACATGTGAAGAACAGGGTGCTTGTGAGCATATTGTGCAGTTTCAAGCAGGTAGCTGGCTTGGAACGGGACCGGTGGGGCAGAGCAATCCTAGCGGCTCGCCCGAGCAGTGGAAGCCGGCGAGGGTGCGCGTTCAGCCGGATGAATGGGGCGCTGTCAGGGCCCCTCTCGTGGAGGATAAAAATCATGCTTTTTCCCTCATTACACATCCCATGCGAGCTTGTAATGATAAAACCTCATCCAAATCACACATTGCAGCTCAATATTCAGTGAGGACAGGGCCTTTTTAAGTCGAAATGTGCAAAAAAGCATCCTATCGCTCTGAAACGGCTGTTTTGCTCTCCACCACATTTACTGTCAGACTGGCCGAATTAGACCGATTCTGCCTCTTTCTTGCCATTACATGTGAAGAACAGGGTGCTTGTGAGCATATTGTGCAGTTTCAAGCAGGTAGCTGGCTTGGAACGGGACCGGTGGGGCAGAGCAATCCTAGCGGCTCGCCCGAGCAGTGGAAGCCGGCGAGGGTGCGCGTTCAGCCGGATGAATGGGGCGCTGTCAGGGCCCCTCTCGTGGAGGATAAAAATCATGCTTTTTCCCTCATTACACATCCCATGCGAGCTTGTAATGATAAAACCTCATCCAAATCACACATTGCAGCTCAATATTCAGTGAGGACAGGGCCTTTTTAAGTCGAAATGTGCAAAAAAGCATCCTATCGCTCTGAAACGGCTGTTTTGCTCTCCACCACATTTACTGTCAAACTGGCCGAATCAGACCGATTCTGCCTCTTTCTTGCCTCTACATGTGAAGAACAGGGTGCTTGTGAGCATATTGTGCAGTTTCACGCAGGTGGCTGGCTTGGAACGGGACCGGTGGGGCAGAGCAATCCTAGCGGCTCGCCCGAGCAGTGGAAGCCGGCGAGGGTGCGCGTTCAGCCGGATGAATGGGGCGCTGTCAGGGCCCCTCTCGTGGAGGATAAAAATCATGCTTTTTCCCTCATTACACATCCCATGCGAGCTTGTAATGATAAAACCTCATCCAAATCACACATTGCAGCTCAATATTCAGTGAGGACAGGGCCTTTTTAAGTCGAAATGTGCAAAAAAGCATCCTATCGCTCTGAAACGGCTGTTTTGCTCTCCACCACATTTACTGTCAGACTGGCCGAATCAGACCGATTCTGCCTCTTTCTTGCCTCTACATGTGAAGAACAGGGTGCTTGTGAGCATATTGTGCAGTTTCACGCAGGTAGCTGGCTTGGAACGGGACCGGTGGGGCAGAGCAATCCTAGCGGCTCGCCCGAGCAGTGGAAGCCGGCGAGGGTGCGCGTTCAGCCGGATGAATGGGGCGCTGTCAGGGCCCCTCTCGTGGAGGATAAAAATCATGCTTTTTCCCTCATTACACATCCCATGCGAGCTTGTAATGATAAAACCTCATCCAAATCACACATTGCAGCTCAATATTCAGTGAGGACAGGGCCTTTTTAAGTCGAAATGTGCAAAAAAGCATCCTATCGCTCTGAAACGGCTGTTTTGCTCTCCACCACATTTACTGTCAGACTGGCCGAATTAGACCGATTCTGCCTCTTTCTTGCCTCTACATGTGAAGAACAGGGTGCTTGTGAGCATATTGTGCAGTTTCACGCAGGTGGCTGGCTTGGAACGGGACCGGTGGGGCAGAGCAATCCTAGCGGCTCGCCCGAGCAGTGGAAGCCGGCGAGGGTGCGCGTTCAGCCGGATGAATGGGGCGCTGTCAGGGCCCCTCTCGTGGAGGATAAAAATCATGCTTTTTCCCTCATTACACATCCCATGCGAGCTTGTAATGATAAAACCTCATCCAAATCACACATTGCAGCTCAATATTCAGTGAGGACAGGGCCTTTTTAAGTCGAAATGTGCAAAAAAGCATCCTATCGCTCTGAAACGGCTGTTTTGCTCTCCACCACATTTACTGTCAGACTGGCCGAATCAGACCGATTCTGCCTCTTTCTTGCCTCTACATGTGAAGAACAGGGTGCTTGTGAGCATATTGTGCAGTTTCACGCAGGTAGCTGGCTTGGAACGGGACCGGTGGGGCAGAGCAATCCTAGCGGCTCGCCCGAGCAGTGGAAGCCGGCGAGGGTGCGCGTTCAGCCGGATGAATGGGGCGCTGTCAGGGCCCCTCTCGTGGAGGATAAAAATCATGCTTTTTCCCTCATTACACATCCCATGCGAGCTTGTAATGATAAAACCTCATCCAAATCACACATTGCAGCTCAATATTCAGTGAGGACAGGGCCTTTTTAAGTCGAAATGTGCAAAAAAGCATCCTATCGCTCTGAAACGGCTGTTTTGCTCTCCACCACATTTACTGTCAGACTGGCCGAATCAGACCGATTCTGCCTCTTTCTTGCCTCTACATGTGAAGAACAGGGTGCTTGTGAGCATATTGTGCAGTTTCACGCAGGTGGCTGGCTTGGAACGGGACCGGTGGGGCAGAGCAATCCTAGCGGCTCGCCCGAGCAGTGGAAGCCGGCGAGGGTGCGCGTTCAGCCGGATGAATGGGGCGCTGTCAGGGCCCCTCTCGTGGAGGATAAAAATCATGCTTTTTCCCTCATTACACATCCCATGCGAGCTTGTAATGATAAAACCTCATCCAAATCACACATTGCAGCTCAATATTCAGTGAGGACAGGGCCTTTTTAAGTCGAAATGTGCAAAAAAGCATCCTATCGCTCTGAAACGGCTGTTTTGCTCTCCACCACATTTACTGTCAGACTGGCCGAATCAGACCGATTCTGCCTCTTTCTTGCCTCTACATGTGAAGAACAGGGTGCTTGTGAGCATATTGTGCAGTTTCACGCAGGTAGCTGGCTTGGAACGGGACCGGTGGGGCAGAGCAATCCTAGCGGCTCGCCCGAGCAGTGGAAGCCGGCGAGGGTGCGCGTTCAGCCGGATGAATGGGGCGCTGTCAGGGCCCCTCTCGTGGAGGATAAAAATCATGCTTTTTCCCTCATTACACATCCCATGCGAGCTTGTAATGATAAAACCTCATCCAAATCACACATTGCAGCTCAATATTCAGTGAGGACAGGGCCTTTTTAAGTCGAAATGTGCAAAAAAGCATCCTATCGCTCTGAAACGGCTGTTTTGCTCTCCACCACATTTACTGTCAGACTGGCCGAATTAGACCGATTCTGCCTCTTTCTTGCCTCTACATGTGAAGAACAGGGTGCTTGTGAGCATATTGTGCAGTTTCACGCAGGTGGCTGGCTTGGAACGGGACCGGTGGGGCAGAGCAATCCTAGCGGCTCGCCCGAGCAGTGGAAGCCGGCGAGGGTGCGCGTTCAGCCGGATGAATGGGGCGCTGTCAGGGCCCCTCTCGTGGAGGATAAAAATCATGCTTTTTCCCTCATTACACATCCCATGCGAGCTTGTAATGATAAAACCTCATCCAAATCACACATTGCAGCTCAATATTCAGTGAGGACAGGGCCTTTTTAAGTCGAAATGTGCAAAAAAGCATCCTATCGCTCTGAAACGGCTGTTTTGCTCTCCACCACATTTACTGTCAGACTGGCCGAATCAGACCGATTCTGCCTCTTTCTTGCCTCTACATGTGAAGAACAGGGTGCTTGTGAGCATATTGTGCAGTTTCACGCAGGTAGCTGGCTTGGAACGGGACCGGTGGGGCAGAGCAATCCTAGCGGCTCGCCCGAGCAGTGGAAGCCGGCGAGGGTGCGCGTTCAGCCGGATGAATGGGGCGCTGTCAGGGCCCCTCTCGTGGAGGATAAAAATCATGCTTTTTCCCTCATTACACATCCCATGCGAGCTTGTAATGATAAAACCTCATCCAAATCACACATTGCAGCTCAATATTCAGTGAGGACAGGGCCTTTTTAAGTCGAAATGTGCAAAAAAGCATCCTATCGCTCTGAAACGGCTGTTTTGCTCTCCACCACATTTACTGTCAGACTGGCCGAATTAGACCGATTCTGCCTCTTTCTTGCCTCTACATGTGAAGAACAGGGTGCTTGTGAGCATATTGTGCAGTTTCACGCAGGTGGCTGGCTTGGAACGGGACCGGTGGGGCAGAGCAATCCTAGCGGCTCGCCCGAGCAGTGGAAGCCGGCGAGGGTGCGCGTTCAGCCGGATGAATGGGGCGCTGTCAGGGCCCCTCTCGTGGAGGATAAAAATCATGCTTTTTCCCTCATTACACATCCCATGCGAGCTTGTAATGATAAAACCTCATCCAAATCACACATTGCAGCTCAATATTCAGTGAGGACAGGGCCTTTTTAAGTCGAAATGTGCAGAAATGCATCCTATCGCTCTGAAACGGCTGTTTTGCTCTCCACCACATTTACTGTCAGACTGGCCGAATTAGACCGATTCTGCCTCTTTCTTGCCTCTACATGTGAAGAACAGGGTGCTTGTGAGCATATTGTGCAGTTTCAAGCAGGTAGCTGGCTTGGAACGGGACCGGTGGGGCAGAGCAATCCTAGCGGCTCGCCCGAGCAGTGGAAGCCGGCGAGGGTGCGCGTTCAGCCGGATGAATGGGGCGCTGTCAGGGCCCCTCTCGTGGAGGATAAAAATCATGCTTTTTCCCTCATTACACATCCCATGCGAGCTTGTAATGATAAAACCTCATCCAAATCACACATTGCAGCTCAATATTCAGTGAGGACAGGGCCTTTTTAAGTCGAAATGTGCAAAAAAGCATCCTATCGCTCTGAAACGGCTGTTTTGCTCTCCACCACATTTACTGTCAGACTGGCCGAATTAGACCGATTCTGCCTCTTTCTTGCCTCTACATGTGAAGAACAGGGTGCTTGTGAGCATATTGTGCAGTTTCAAGCAGGTAGCTGGCTTGGAACGGGACCGGTGGGGCAGAGCAATCCTAGCGGCTCGCCCGAGCAGTGGAAGCCGGCGAGGGTGCGCGTTCAGCCGGATGAATGGGGCGCTGTCAGGGCCCCTCTCGTGGAGGATAAAAATCATGCTTTTTCCCTCATTACACATCCCATGCGAGCTTGTAATGATAAAACCTCATCCAAATCACACATTGCAGCTCAATATTCAGTGAGGACAGGGCCTTTTTAAGTCGAAATGTGCAAAAAAGCATCCTATCGCTCTGAAACGGCTGTTTTGCTCTCCACCACATTTACTGTCAGACTGGCCGAATTAGACCGATTCTGCCTCTTTCTTGCCTCTACATGTGAAGAACAGGGTGCTTGTGAGCATATTGTGCAGTTTCACGCAGGTGGCTGGCTTGGAACGGGACCGGTGGGGCAGAGCAATCCTAGCGGCTCGCCCGAGCAGTGGAAGCCGGCGAGGGTGCGCGTTCAGCCGGATGAATGGGGCGCTGTCAGGGCCCCTCTCGTGGAGGATAAAAATCATGCTTTTTCCCTCATTACACATCCCATGCGAGCTTGTAATGATAAAACGTCATCCAAATCACACATTGCAGCTCAATATTCAGTGAGGACAGGGCCTTTTTAAGTCGAAATGTGCAAAAAAGCATCCTATCGCTCTGAAACGGCTGTTTTGCTCTCCACCACATTTACTGTCAGACTGGCCGAATTAGACCGATTCTGCCTCTTTCTTGCCTCTACATGTGAAGAACAGGGTGCTTGTGAGCATATTGTGCAGTTTCAAGCAGGTAGCTGGCTTGGAACGGGACCGGTGGGGCAGAGCAATCCTAGCGGCTCGCCCGAGCAGTGGAAGCCGGCGAGGGTGCGCGTTCAGCCGGATGAATGGGGCGCTGTCAGGGCCCCTCTCGTGGAGGATACAAATCGTGCTTTTTCCCTCATTACACATCCCATGCGAGCTTGTAATGATAAAACCTCATCCAAATCACACATTGCAGCTCAATATTCAGTGAGGACAGGGCCTTTTTAAGTCGAAATGTGCAAAAAAGCATCCTATCGCTCTGAAACGGCTGTTTTGCTCTCCACCACATTTACTGTCAGACTGGCCGAATTAGACCGATTCTGCCTCTTTCTTGCCTCTACATGTGAAGAACAGGGTGCTTGTGAGCATATTGTGCAGTTTCAAGCAGGTAGCTGGCTTGGAACGGGACCGGTGGGGCAGAGCAATCCTAGCGGCTCGCCCGAGCAGTGGAAGCCGGCGAGGGTGCGCGTTCAGCCGGATGAATGGGGCGCTGTCAGGGCCCCTCTCGTGGAGGATAAAAATCATGCTTTTTCCCTCATTACACATCCCATGCGAGCTTGTAATGATAAAACCTCATCCAAATCACACATTGCAGCTCAATATTCAGTGAGGACAGGGCCTTTTTAAGTCGAAATGTGCAAAAATGCATCCTATCGCTCTGAAACGGCTGTTTTGCTCTCCACCACATTTACTGTCAGACTGGCCGAATTAGAACGATTCTGCCTCTTTCTTGCCTCTACATGTGAAGAACAGGGTGCTTGTGAGCATATTGTGCAGTTTCAAGCAGGTAGCTGGCTTGGAACGGGGCCGGTGGGGCAGTGCAATCCTAGCGGCTCGCCCGAGCAGTGGAGGCCGGCGAGGGTGCGCGTTCAGCCGGATGAATGGGGCGCTGTCAGGGCCCCTCTCGTGGAGGATAAAAATCATGCTTTTTCCCTCATTACACATCCCATGCGAGCTTGTAATGATAAGACCTCATCCAAATCACACATTGCAGCTCAATATTCAGTGAGGACAGGGCCTTTTTAAGTCGAAATGTGCAAAAAAGCATCCTATCGCTCTGAAACGGCTGTTTTGCTCTCCACCACATTAACTGTCAGACTGGCCGAATTAGACCTATTCTGCCTCTTTCTTGCCTCTACATGTGAAGAACAGGGTGCTTGTGAGCATATTGTGCAGTTTCACGCAGGTAGCTGGCTTGGAACGGGACCGGTGGGGCAGAGCAATCCTAGCGGCTCGCCCGAGCAGTGGAAGCCGGCGAGGGTGCGCGTTCAGCCGGATGAATGGGGCGCTGTCAGGGCCCCTCTCGTGGAGGATAAAAATCATGCTTTTTCCCTCATTACACATCCCATGCGAGCTTGTAATGATAAAACCTCATCCAAATCACACATTGCAGCTCAATATTCAGTGAAGACAGGGCCTTTTTAAGTCGAAATGTGCAAAAAAGCATCCTATCGCTCTGAAACGGCTGTTTTGCTCTCCACCACATTTACTGTCAGACTGGCCGAATTAGACCGATTCTGCCTCTTTCTTGCCTCTACATGTGAAGAACAGGGTGCTTGTGAGCATATTGTGCAGTTTCAAGCAGGTAGCTGGCTTGGAACGGGACCGGTGGGGCAGAGCAATCCTAGCGGCTCGCCCGAGCAGTGGAAGCCGGCGAGGGTGCGCGTTCAGCCGGATGAATGGGGCGCTGTCAGGGCCCCTCTCGTGGAGGATAAAAATCATGCTTTTTCCCTCATTACACATCCCATGCGAGCTTGTAATGATAAGACCTCATCCAAATCACACATTGCAGCTCAATATTCAGTGAGGACAGGGCCTTTTTAAGTCGAAATGTGCAAAAAAGCATCCTATCGCTCTGAAACGGCTGTTTTGCTCTCCACCACATTTACTGTCAGACTGGCCGAATCAGACCGATTCTGCCTCTTTCTTGCCTCTACATGTGAAGAACAGGGTGCTTGTGAGCATATTGTGCAGTTTCACGCAGGTAGCTGGCTTGGAACGGGACCGGTGGGGCAGAGCAATCCTAGCGGCTCGCCCGAGCAGTGGAAGCCGGCGAGGGTGCGCGTTCAGCCGGATGAATGGGGCGCTGTCAGGGCCCCTCTCGTGGAGGATAAAAATCATGCTTTTTCCCTCATTACACATCCCATGCGAGCTTGTAATGATAAAACCTCATCCAAATCACACATTGCAGCTCAATATTCAGTGAGGACAGGGCCTTTTTAAGTCGAAATGTGCAAAAAAGCATCCTATCGCTCTGAAACGGCTGTTTTGCTCTCCACCACATTTACTGTCAGACAGGCCGAATTAGACCGATTCTGCCTCTTTCTTGCCTCTACATGTGAAGAACAGGGTGCTTGTGAGCATATTGTGCAGTTTCAAGCAGGTAGCTGGCTTGGAACGGGACCGGTGGGGCAGAGCAATCCTAGCGGCTCGCCCGAGCAGTGGAAGCCGGCGAGGGTGCGCGTTCAGCCGGATGAATGGGGCGCTGTCAGGGCCCCTCTCGTGGAGGATAAAAATCATGCTTTTTCCCTCATTACACATCCCATGCGAGCTTGTAATGATAAAACCTCATCCAAATCACACATTGCAGCTCAATATTCAGTGAGGACAGGGCCTTTTTTAGTCGAAATGTGCAAAAAAGCATCCTATCGCTCTGAAACGGCTGTTTTGCTCTCCACCACATTTACTGTCAGACTGGCCGAATTAGACCGATTCTGCCTCTTTCTTGCCTCTACATGTGAAGAACAGGGTGCTTGTGAGCATATTGTGCAGTTTCAAGCAGGTAGCTGGCTTGGAACGGGACCGGTGGGGCAGAGCAATCCTAGCGGCTCGCCCGAGCAGTGGAAGCCGGCGAGGGTGCGCGTTCAGCCGGATGAATGGGGCGCTGTCAGGGCCCCTCTCGTGGAGGATAAAAATCATGCTTTTTCCCTCATTACACATCCCATGCGAGCTTGTAATGATAAAACGTCATCCAAATCACACATTGCAGCTCAATATTCAGTGAGGACAGGGCCTTTTTAAGTCGAAATGTGCAAAAAAGCATCCTATCGCTCTGAAACGGCTGTTTTGCTCTCCACCACATTTACTGTCAGACTGGCCGAATTAGACCGATTCTGCCTCTTTCTTGCCTCTACATGTGAAGAACAGGGTGCTTGTGAGCATATTGTGCAGTTTCACGCAGGTGGCTGGCTTGGAACGGGACCGGTGGGGCAGAGCAATCCTAGCGGCTCGCCCGAGCAGTGGAAGCCGGCGAGGGTGCGCGTTCAGCCGGATGAATGGGGCGCTGTCAGGGCCCCTCTCGTGGAGGATAAAAATCATGCTTTTTCCCTCATTACACATCCCATGCGAGCTTGTAATGATAAAACCTCATCCAAATCACACATTGCAGCTCAATATTCAGTGAGGACAGGGCCTTTTTAAGTCGAAATGTGCAAAAAAGCATCCTATCGCTCTGAAACGGCTGTTTTGCTCTCCACCACATTTACTGTCAGACTGGCCGAATTAGACCGATTCTGCCTCTTTCTTGCCTCTACATGTGAAGAACAGGGTGCTTGTGAGCATATTGTGCAGTTTCAAGCAGGTAGCTGGCTTGGAACGGGACCGGTGGGGCAGAGCAATCCTAGCGGCTCGCCCGAGCAGTGGAAGCCGGCGAGGGTGCGCGTTCAGCCGGATGAATGGGGCGCTGTCAGGGCCCCTCTCGTGGAGGATAAAAATCATGCTTTTTCCCTCATTACACATCCCATGCGAGCTTGTAATGATAAAACCTCATCCAAATCACACATTGCAGCTCAATATTCAGTGAGGACAGGGCCTTTTTAAGTCGAAATGTGCAAAAATGCATCCTATCGCTCTGAAACGGCTGTTTTGCTCTCCACCACATTTACTGTCAGACTGGCCGAATTAGAACGATTCTGCCTCTTTCTTGCCTCTACATGTGAAGAACAGGGTGCTTGTGAGCATATTGTGCAGTTTCAAGCAGGTAGCTGGCTTGGAACGGGGCCGGTGGGGCAGTGCAATCCTAGCGGCTCGCCCGAGCAGTGGAGGCCGGCGAGGGTGCGCGTTCAGCCGGATGAATGGGGCGCTGTCAGGGCCCCTCTCGTGGAGGATAAAAATCATGCTTTTTCCCTCATTACACATCCCATGCGAGCTTGTAATGATAAGACCTCATCCAAATCACACATTGCAGCTCAATATTCAGTGAGGACAGGGCCTTTTTAAGTCGAAATGTGCAAAAAAGCATCCTATCGCTCTGAAACGGCTGTTTTGCTCTCCACCACATTAACTGTCAGACTGGCCGAATTAGACCTATTCTGCCTCTTTCTTGCCTCTACATGTGAAGAACAGGGTGCTTGTGAGCATATTGTGCAGTTTCACGCAGGTAGCTGGCTTGGAACGGGACCGGTGGGGCAGAGCAATCCTAGCGGCTCGCCCGAGCAGTGGAAGCCGGCGAGGGTGCGCGTTCAGCCGGATGAATGGGGCGCTGTCAGGGCCCCTCTCGTGGAGGATAAAAATCATGCTTTTTCCCTCATTACACATCCCATGCGAGCTTGTAATGATAAAACCTCATCCAAATCACACATTGCAGCTCAATATTCAGTGAAGACAGTGCCTTTTTAAGTCGAAATGTGCAAAAAAGCATCCTATCGCTCTGAAACGGCTGTTTTGCTCTCCACCACATTTACTGTCAGACTGGCCGAATTAGACCGATTCTGCCTCTTTCTTGCCTCTACATGTGAAGAACAGGGTGCTTGTGAGCATATTGTGCAGTTTCAAGCAGGTAGCTGGCTTGGAACGGGACCGGTGGGGCAGAGCAATCCTAGCGGCTCGCCCGAGCAGTGGAAGCCGGCGAGGGTGCGCGTTCAGCCGGATGAATGGGGCGCTGTCAGGGCCCCTCTCGTGGAGGATAAAAATCATGCTTTTTCCCTCATTACACATCCCATGCGAGCTTGTAATGATAAGACCTCATCCAAATCACACATTGCAGCTCAATATTCAGTGAGGACAGGGCCTTTTTAAGTCGAAATGTGCAAAAAAGCATCCTATCGCTCTGAAACGGCTGTTTTGCTCTCCACCACATTTACTGTCAGACTGGCCGAATCAGACCGATTCTGCCTCTTTCTTGCCTCTACATGTGAAGAACAGGGTGCTTGTGAGCATATTGTGCAGTTTCACGCAGGTAGCTGGCTTGGAACGGGACCGGTGGGGCAGAGCAATCCTAGCGGCTCGCCCGAGCAGTGGAAGCCGGCGAGGGTGCGCGTTCAGCCGGATGAATGGGGCGCTGTCAGGGCCCCTCTCGTGGAGGATAAAAATCATGCTTTTTCCCTCATTACACATCCCATGCGAGCTTGTAATGATAAAACCTCATCCAAATCACACATTGCAGCTCAATATTCAGTGAGGACAGGGCCTTTTTAAGTCGAAATGTGCAAAAAAGCATCCTATCGCTCTGAAACGGCTGTTTTGCTCTCCACCACATTTACTGTCAGACTGGCCGAATTAGACCGATTCTGCCTCTTTCTTGCCTCTACATGTGAAGAACAGGGTGCTTGTGAGCATATTGTGCAGTTTCAAGCAGGTAGCTGGCTTGGAACGGGACCGGTGGGGCAGAGCAATCCTAGCGGCTCGCCCGAGCAGTGGAAGCCGGCGAGGGTGCGCGTTCAGCCGGATGAATGGGGCGCTGTCAGGGCCCCTCTCGTGGAGGATAAAAATCATGCTTTTTCCCTCATTACACATCCCATGCGAGCTTGTAATGATAAAACCTCATCCAAATCACACATTGCAGCTCAATATTCAGTGAGGACAGGGCCTTTTTAAGTCGAAATGTGCAAAAAAGCATCCTATCGCTCTGAAACGGCTGTTTTGCTCTCCACCACATTTACTGTCAGACTGGCCGAATTAGACCGATTCTGCCTCTTTCTTGCCTCTACATGTGAAGAACAGGGTGCTTGTGAGCATATTGTGCAGTTTCAAGCAGGTAGCTGGCTTGGAACGGGACCGGTGGGGCAGAGCAATCCTAGCGGCTCGCCCGAGCAGTGGAAGCCGGCGAGGGTGCGCGTTCAGCCGGATGAATGGGGCGCTGTCAGGGCCCCTCTCGTGGAGGATAAAAATCATGCTTTTTCCCTCATTACACATCCCATGCGAGCTTGTAATGATAAAACCTCATCCAAATCACACATTGCAGCTCAATATTCAGTGAAGACAGGGCCTTTTTAAGTCGAAATGTGCAAAAAAGCATCCTATCGCTCTGAAACGGCTGTTTTGCTCTCCACCACATTTACTGTCAGACTGGCCGAATTAGACCGATTCTGCTTCTTTCTTGCCTCTACATGTGAAGAACAGGGTGCTTGTGAGCATATTGTGCAGTTTCAAGCAGGTAGCTGGCTTGGAACGGGACCGGTGGGGCAGAGCAATCCTAGCGGCTCGCCCGAGCAGTGGAAGCCGGCGAGGGTGCGCGTTCAGCCGGATGAATGGGGCGCTGTCAGGGCCCCTCTCGTGGAGGATAAAAATCATGCTTTTTCCCTCATTACACATCCCATGCGAGCTTGTAATGATAAGACCTCATCCAAATCACACATTGCAGCTCAATATTCAGTGAGGACAGGGCCTTTTTAAGTCGAAATGTGCAAAAAAGCATCCTATCGCTCTGAAACGGCTGTTTTGCTCTCCACCACATTTACTGTCAGACTGGCCGAATCAGACCGATTCTGCCTCTTTCTTGCCTCTACATGTGAAGAACAGGGTGCTTGTGAGCATATTGTGCAGTTTCACGCAGGTAGCTGGCTTGGAACGGGACCGGTGGGGCAGAGCAATCCTAGCGGCTCGCCCGAGCAGTGGAAGCCGGCGAGGGTGCGCGTTCAGCCGGATGAATGGGGCGCTGTCAGGGCCCCTCTCGTGGAGGATAAAAATCATGCTTTTTCCCTCATTACACATCCCATGCGAGCTTGTAATGATAAAACCTCATCCAAATCACACATTGCAGCTCAATATTCAGTGAGGACAGGGCCTTTTTAAGTCGAAATGTGCAAAAAAGCATCCTATCGCTCTGAAACGGCTGTTTTGCTCTCCACCACATTTACTGTCAGACTGGCCGAATTAGACCGATTCTGCCTCTTTCTTGCCTCTACATGTGAAGAACAGGGTGCTTGTGAGCATATTGTGCAGTTTCAAGCAGGTAGCTGGCTTGGAACGGGACCGGTGGGGCAGAGCAATCCTAGCGGCTCGCCCGAGCAGTGGAAGCCGGCGAGGGTGCGCGTTCAGCCGGATGAATGGGGCGCTGTCAGGGCCCCTCTCGTGGAGGATAAAAATCATGCTTTTTCCCTCATTACACATCCCATGCGAGCTTGTAATGATAAAACCTCATCCAAATCACACATTGCAGCTCAATATTCAGTGAGGACAGGGCCTTTTTTAGTCGAAATGTGCAAAAAAGCATCCTATCGCTCTGAAACGGCTGTTTTGCTCTCCACCACATTTACTGTCAGACTGGCCGAATTAGACCGATTCTGCCTCTTTCTTGCCTCTACATGTGAAGAACAGGGTGCTTGTGAGCATATTGTGCAGTTTCAAGCAGGTAGCTGGCTTGGAACGGGACCGGTGGGGCAGAGCAATCCTAGCGGCTCGCCCGAGCAGTGGAAGCCGGCGAGGGTGCGCGTTCAGCCGGATGAATGGGGCGCTGTCAGGGCCCCTCTCGTGGAGGATAAAAATCATGCTTTTTCCCTCATTACACATCCCATGCGAGCTTGTAATGATAAAACCTCATCCAAATCACACATTGCAGCTCAATATTCAGTGAGGACAGGGCCTTTTTAAGTCGAAATGTGCAAAAATGCATCCTATCGCTCTGAAACGGCTGTTTTGCTCTCCACCACATTTACTGTCAGACTGGCCGAATTAGACCGATTCTGCCTCTTTCTTGCCTCTACATGTGAAGAACAGGGTGCTTGTGAGCATATTGTGCAGTTTCAAGCAGGTAGCTGGCTTGGAACGGGGCCGGTGGGGCAGTGCAATCCTAGCGGCTCGCCCCAGCAGTGGAGGCCGGCGAGGGTGCGCGTTCAGCCGGATGAATGGGGCGCTGTCAGGGCCCCTCTCGTGGAGGATAAAAATCATGCTTTTTCCCTCATTACACATCCCATGCGAGCTTGTAATGATAAGACCTCATCCAAATCACACATTGCAGCTCAATATTCAGTGAGGACAGGCCCTTTTTAAGTCGAAATGTGCAAAAAAGCATCCTATCGCTCTGAAACGGCTGTTTTGCTCTCCACCACATTAACTGTCAGACTGGCCGAATTAGACCGATTCTGCCTCTTTCTTGCCTCTACATGTGAAGAACAGGGTGCTTGTGAGCATATTGTGCAGTTTCACGCAGGTAGCTGGCTTGGAACGGGACCGGTGGGGCAGAGCAATCCTAGCGGCTCGCCCGAGCAGTGGAAGCCGGCGAGGGTGCGCGTTCAGCCGGATGAATGGGGCGCTGTCAGGGCCCCTCTCGTGGAGGATAAAAATCATGCTTTTTCCCTCATTACACATCCCATGCGAGCTTGTAATGATAAAACCTCATCCAAATCACACATTGCAGCTCAATATTCAGTGAGGACAGGGCCTTTTTAAGTCGAAATGTGCAAAAAAGCATCCTATCGCTCTGAAACGGCTGTTTTGCTCTCCACCACATTTACTGTCAGACTGGCCGAATCAGACCGATTCTGCCTCTTTCTTGCCTCTACATGTGAAGAACAGGGTGCTTGTGAGCATATTGTGCAGTTTCACGCAGGTGGCTGGCTTGGAACGGGACCGGTGGGGCAGAGCAATCCTAGCGGCTCGCCCGAGCAGTGGAAGCCGGCGAGGGTGCGCGTTCAGCCGGATGAATGGGGCGCTGTCAGGGCCCCTCTCGTGGAGGATAAAAATCATGCTTTTTCCCTCATTACACATCCCATGCGAGCTTGTAATGATAAAACCCTATCCAAATCACACATTGCAGCTCAATATCCAGTGAGGACAGGGCCTTTTTAAGTCGAAATGTGCAAAAATGCATCCTATCGCTCTGAAACGGCTGTTTTGCTCTCCACCACATTTACTGTCAGACTGGCCGAATTAGACCGATTCTGCCTCTTTCTTGCCTCTGCATGTGAAGAACAGGGTGCTTGTGAGCATATTGTGCAGTTTCAAGCAGGTAGCTGGCTTGGAACGGGACCGGTGGGGCAGAGCAATCCTAGCGGCTCGCCCGAGCAGAGGAAGCCGGCGAGGGTGCGCGTTCAGCCGGATGAATGGGGCGCTGTCAGGGCCCCTCTCGTGGAGGATAAAAATCATGCTTTTTCCCTCATTACACATCCCATGCGAGCTTGTAATGATAAAACCTCATCCAAATCACACATTGCAGCTCAATATCCAGTGAGGACAGGGCCTTTTTAAGTCGAAATGTGCAAAAATGCATCCTATCGCTCTGAAACGGCTGTTTTGCTCTCCACCACATTTACTGTCAGACTGGCCGAATTAGACCGATTCTGCCTCTTTCTTGCCTCTGCATGTGAAGAACAGGGTGCTTGTGAGCATATTGTGCAGTTTCAAGCAGGTAGCTGCCTTGGAACGGGACCGGTGGGGCAGAGCAATCCTAGCGGCTCGCCCGAGCAGTGGAAGCCGGCGAGGGTGCGCGTTCAGCCGGATGAATGGGGCGCTGTCAGGGCCCCTCTCGTGGAGGATAAAAATCATGCTTTTTCCCTCATTACACATCCCATGCGAGCTTGTAATGATAAAACCTCATCCAAATCACACATTGCAGCTCAATATTCAGTGAGGACAGGGCCTTTTTAAGTCGAAATGTGCAAAAAAGCATCCTATCGCTCTGAAACGGCTGTTTTGCTCTCCACCACATTTACTGTCAGACTGTCCGAATCAGACCGATTCTGCCTCTTTCTTGCCTCTACATGTGAAGAACAGGGTGCTTGTGAGCATATTGTGCAGTTTCACGCAGGTAGCTGGCTTGGAACGGGACCGGTGGGGCAGAGCAATCCTAGCGGCTCGCCCGAGCAGTGGAAGCCGGCGAGGGTGCCCGTTCAGCCGGATGAATGGGGCGCTGTCAGGGCCCCTCTCGTGGAGGATAAAAATCATGCTTTTTCCCTCATTACACATCCCATGCGAGCTTGTAATGATAAAACCTCATCCAAATCACACATTGCAGCTCAATATTCAGTGAGGACAGGGCCTTTTTAAGTCGAAATGTGCAAAAAAGCATCCTATCGCTCTGAAACGGCTGTTTTGCTCTCCACCACATTTACTGTCAGACTGGCCGAATTAGACCGATTCTGCCTCTTTCTTGCCTCTGCATGTGAAGAACAGGGTGCTTGTGAGCATATTGTGCAGTTTCAAGCAGGTAGCTGGCTTGGAACGGGACCGGTGGGGCAGAGCAATCCTAGCGGCTCGCCCGAGCAGTGGAAGCCGGCGAGGGTGCGCGTTCAGCCGGATGAATGGGGCGCTGTCAGGGCCCCTCTCGTGGAGGATAAAAATCATGCTTTTTCCCTCATTACACATCCCATGCGAGCTTGTAATGATAAAACCCTATCCAAATCACACATTGCAGCTCAATATCCAGTGAGGACAGGGCCTTTTTAAGTCGAAATGTGCAAAAATGCATCCTATCGCTCTGAAACGGCTGTTTTTCTCTCCACCACATTTACTGTCAGACTGGCCGAATTAGACCGATTCTGCCTCTTTCTTGCCTCTGCATGTGAAGAACAGGGTGCTTGTGAGCATATTGTGCAGTTTCAAGCAGGTAGCTGCCTTGGAACGGGACCGGTGGGGCAGAGCAATCCTAGCGGCTCGCCCGAGCAGTGGAAGCCGGCGAGGGCGCGCGTTCAGCCGGATGAATGGGGCGCTGTCAGGGCCCCTCTCGTGGAGGATAAAAATCATGCTTTTTCCCTCATTACACATCCCATGCGAGCTTGTAATGATAAAACCTCATCCAAATCACACATTGCAGCTCAATATTCAGTGAGGACAGGGCCTTTTTAAGTCGAAATGTGCAAAAAAGCATCCTATCGCTCTGAAACGGCTGTTTTGCTCTCCACCACATTTACTGTCAGACTGGCCGAATTAGACCGATTCTGCCTCTTTCTTGCCTCTGCATGTGAAGAACAGGGTGCTTGTGAGCATATTGTGCAGTTTCAAGCAGGTAGCTGGCTTGGAACGGGACCGGTGGGGCAGAGCAATCCTAGCGGCTCGCCCGAGCAGTGGAAGCCGGCGAGGGTGCGCGTTCAGCCGGATGAATGGGGCGCTGTCAGGGCCCCTCTCGTGGAGGATAAAAATCATGCTTTTTCCCTCATTACACATCCCATGCGAGCTTGTAATGATAAAACCTCATCCAAATCACACATTGCAGCTCAATATTCAGTGAGGACAGGGCCTTTTTAAGTCGAAATGTGCAAAAATGCATCCTATCGCTCTGAAACGGCTGTTTTGCTCTCCACCACATTTACTGTCAGACTGGCCGAATTAGACCGATTCTGCCTCTTTCTTGCCTCTGCATGTGAAGAACAGGGTGCTTGTGAGCATATTGTGCAGTTTCAAGCAGGTAGCTGCCTTGGAACGGGACCGGTGGGGCAGAGCAATCCTAGCGGCTCGCCCGAGCAGAGGAAGCCGGCGAGGGTGCGCGTTCAGCCGGATGAATGGGGCGCTGTCAGGGCCCCTCTCGTGGAGGATAAAAATCATGCTTTTTCCCTCATTACACATCCCATGCGAGCTTGTAATGATAAAACCTCATCCAAATCACACATTGCAGCTCAATATCCAGTGAGGACAGGGCCTTTTTAAGTCGAAATGTGCAAAAATGCATCCTATCGCTCTGAAACGGCTGTTTTGCTCTCCACCACATTTACTGTCAGACTGGCCGAATTAGACCGATTCTGCCTCTTTCTTGCCTCTGCATGTGAAGAACAGGGTGCTTGTGAGCATATTGTGCAGTTTCAAGCAGGTAGCTGCCTTGGAACGGGACCGGTGGGGCAGAGCAATCCTAGCGGCTCGCCCGAGCAGAGGAAGCCGGCGAGGGTGCGCGTTCAGCCGGATGAATGGGGCGCTGTCAGGGCCCCTCTCGTGGAGGATAAAAATCATGCTTTTTCCCTCATTACACATCCCATGCGAGCTTGTAATGATAAAACCTCATCCAAATCACACATTGCAGCTCAATATCCAGTGAGGACAGGGCCTTTTTAAGTCGAAATGTGCAAAAATGCATCCTATCGCTCTGAAACGGCTGTTTTGCTCTCCACCACATTTACTGTCAGACTGGCCGAATTAGACCGATTCTGCCTCTTTCTTGCCTCTGCATGTGAAGAACAGGGTGCTTGTGAGCATATTGTGCAGTTTCAAGCAGGTAGCTGGCTTGGAACGGGACCGGTGGGGCAGAGCAATCCTAGCGGCTCGCCCGAGCAGTGGAAGCCGGCGAGGGTGCGCGTTCAGCCGGATGAATGGGGCGCTGTCAGGGCCCCTCTCGTGGAGGATAAAAATCATGCTTTTTCCCTCATTACACATCCCATGCGAGCTTGTAATGATAAAACCTCATTTAAATCACACATTGCAGCTCAATATCCAGTGAGGACAGGGCCTTTTTAAGTCGAAATGTGCAAAAATACATCCTATCGCTCTGAAACGGCTGTTTTGCTCTCCACCACATTTACTGTCAGACTGGCCGAATTAGACCGATTCTGCCTCTTTCTTGCCTCTGCATGTGAAGAACAGGGTGCTGGTGAGCATATTGTGCAGTTTCAAGCAGGTAGCTGGCTTGGAACGGGACCGGTGGGGCAGAGCAATCCTAGCGGCTCGCCCGAGCAGTGGAAGCCGGCGAGGGTGCGCGTTCAGCCGGATGAATGGGGCGCTGTCAGGGCCCCTCTCGTGGAGGATAAAAATCATGCTTTTTCCCTCATTACACATCCCATGCGAGCTTGTAATGATAAAACCTCATCCAAATCACACATTGCAGCTCAATATTCAGTGAGGACAGGGCCTTTTTAAGTCGAAATGTGCAAAAAAGCATCCTATCGCTCTGAAACGGCTGTTTTGCTCTCCACCACATTTACTGTCAGACTGGCCGAATTAGACCGATTCTGCCTCTTTCTTGCCTCTGCATGTGAAGAACAGGGTGCTGGTGAGCATATTGTGCAGTTTCAAGCAGGTAGCTGGCTTGGAACGGGACCGGTGGGGCAGAGCAATCCTAGCGGCTCGCCCGAGCAGTGGAAGCCGGCGAGGGTGCGCGTTCAGCCGGATGAATGGGGCGCTGTCAGGGCCCCTCTCGTGGAGGATAAAAATCATGCTTTTTCCCTCATTACACATCCCATGCGAGCTTGTAATGATAAAACCTCATCCAAATCACACATTGCAGCTCAATATTCAGTGAGGACAGGGCCTTTTTAAGTCGAAATGTGCAAAAAAGCATCCTATCGCTCTGAAACGGCTGTTTTGCTCTCCACCACATTTACTGTCAGACTGGCCGAATTAGACCGATTCTGAATCTATTTCTTGCCTCTGCATGTGAAGAACAGGGTGCTGGTGAGCATATTGTGCAGTTTCAAGCAGGTAGCTGGCTTGGAACGGGACCGGTGGGGCAGAGCAATCCTAGCGGCTCGCCCGAGCAGTGGAAGCCGGCGAGGGTGCGCGTTCAGCCGGATGAATGGGGCGCTGTCAGGGCCCCTCTCGTGGAGGATAAAAATCATGCTTTTTCCCTCATTACACATCCCATGCGAGCTTGTAATGATAAAACCTCATCCAAATCACACATTGCAGCTCAATATTCAGTGAGGACAGGGCCTTTTTAAGTCGAAATGTGCAAAAAAGCATCCTATCGCTCTGAAACGGCTGTTTTGCTCTCCACCACATTTACTGTCAGACTGGCCGAATTAGACCGATTCTGCCTCTTTCTTGCCTCTGCATGTGAAGAACAGGGTGCTGGTGAGCATATTGTGCAGTTTCAAGCAGGTAGCTGGCTTGGAACGGGACCGGTGGGGCAGAGCAATCCTAGCGGCTCGCCCGAGCAGTGGAAGCCGGCGAGGGTGCGCGTTCAGCCGGATGAATGGGGCGCTGTCAGGGCCCCTCTCGTGGAGGATAAAAATCATGCTTTTTCCCTCATTACACATCCCATGCGAGCTTGTAATGATAAAACCTCATCCAAATCACACATTGCAGCTCAATATTCAGTGAGGACAGGGCCTTTTTTAAGTCGAAATGTGCAAAAAAGCATCCTATCGCTCTGAAACGGCTGTTTTGCTCTCCACCACATTTACTGTCAGACTGGCCGAATTAGACCGATTCTGCCTCTTTCTTGCCTCTGCATGTGAAGAACAGGGTGCTGGTGAGCATATTGTGCAGTTTCAAGCAGGTAGCTGGCTTGGAACGGGACCGGTGGGGCAGAGCAATCCTAGCGGCTCGCCCGAGCAGTGGAAGCCGGCGAGGGTGCGCGTTCAGCCGGATGAATGGGGCGCTGTCAGGGCCCCTCTCGTGGAGGATAAAAATCATGCTTTTTCCCTCATTACACATCCCATGCGAGCTTGTAATGATAAAACCTCATCCAAATCACACATTGCAGCTCAATATTCAGTGAGGACAGGGCCTTTTTAAGTCGAAATGTGCAAAAAAGCATCCTATCGCTCTGAAACGGCTGTTTTGCTCTCCACCACATTTACTGTCAGACTGGCCGAATTAGACCGATTCTGCCTCTTTCTTGCCTCTGCATGTGAAGAACAGGGTGCTGGTGAGCATATTGTGCAGTTTCAAGCAGGTAGCTGGCTTGGAACGGGACCGGTGGGGCAGAGCAATCCTAGCGGCTCGCCCGAGCAGTGGAAGCCGGCGAGGGTGCGCGTTCAGCCGGATGAATGGGGCGCTGTCAGGGCCCCTCTCGTGGAGGATAAAAATCATGCTTTTTCCCTCATTACACATCCCATGCGAGCTTGTAATGATAAAACCTCATCCAAATCACACATTGCAGCTCAATATTCAGTGAGGACAGGGCCTTTTTAAGTCGAAATGTGCAAAAAAGCATCCTATCGCTCTGAAACGGCTGTTTTGCTCTCCACCACATTTACTGTCAGACTGGCCGAATTAGACCGATTCTGCCTCTTTCTTGCCTCTGCATGTGAAGAACAGGGTGCTGGTGAGCATATTGTGCAGTTTCAAGCAGGTAGCTGGCTTGGAACGGGACCGGTGGGGCAGAGCAATCCTAGCGGCTCGCCCGAGCAGTGGAAGCCGGCGAGGGTGCGCGTTCAGCCGGATGAATGGGGCGCTGTCAGGGCCCCTCTCGTGGAGGATAAAAATCATGCTTTTTCCCTCATTACACATCCCATGCGAGCTTGTAATGATAAAACCTCATCCAAATCACACATTGCAGCTCAATATTCAGTGAGGACAGGGCCTTTTTAAGTCGAAATGTGCAAAAAAGCATCCTATCGCTCTGAAACGGCTGTTTTGCTCTCCACCACATTTACTGTCAGACTGGCCGAATTAGACCGATTCTGCCTCTTTCTTGCCTCTGCATGTGAAGAACAGGGTGCTGGTGAGCATATTGTGCAGTTTCAAGCAGGTAGCTGGCTTGGAACGGGACCGGTGGGGCAGAGCAATCCTAGCGGCTCGCCCGAGCAGTGGAAGCCGGCGAGGGTGCGCGTTCAGCCGGATGAATGGGGCGCTGTCAGGGCCCCTCTCGTGGAGGATAAAAATCATGCTTTTTCCCTCATTACACATCCCATGCGAGCTTGTAATGATAAAACCTCATCCAAATCACACATTGCAGCTCAATATTCAGTGAGGACAGGGCCTTTTTAAGTCGAAATGTGCAAAAAAGCATCCTATCGCTCTGAAACGGCTGTTTTGCTCTCCACCACATTTACTGTCAGACTGGCCGAATTAGACCGATTCTGCCTCTTTCTTGCCTCTGCATGTGAAGAACAGGGTGCTGGTGAGCATATTGTGCAGTTTCAAGCAGGTAGCTGGCTTGGAACGGGACCGGTGGGGCAGAGCAATCTAGCGGCTCGCCGAGCAGTGGAAGCCGGCGAGGGTGCGCGTTCAGCCGGATGAATGGGGCGCTGTCAGGGCCCCTCTCGTGGAGGATAAAAATCATGCTTTTTCCCTCATTACACATCCATGCGAGCTTGTAATGATAAAACCTCATCCAAATCACACATTGCAGCTCAATATTCAGTGAGGACAGGGCCTTTTTTAAGTCGAAATGTGCAAAAAAGCATCCTATCGCTCTGAAACGGCTGTTTTGCTCTCCACCACATTTACTGTCAGACTGGCCGAATTAGACCGATTCTGCCTCTTTCTTGCCTCTGCATGTGAAGAACAGGGTGCTGGTGAGCATATTGTGCAGTTTCAAGCAGGTAGCTGGCTTGGAACGGGACCGGTGGGGCAGAGCAATCCTAGCGGCTCGCCCGAGCAGTGGAAGCCGGCGAGGGTGCGCGTTCAGCCGGATGAATGGGGCGCTGTCAGGGCCCCTCTCGTGGAGGATAAAAATCATGCTTTTTCCCTCATTACACATCCCATGCGAGCTTGTAATGATAAAACCTCATCCAAATCACACATTGCAGCTCAATATTCAGTGAGGACAGGGCCTTTTTAAGTCGAAATGTGCAAAAAAGCATCCTATCGCTCTGAAACGGCTGTTTTGCTCTCCACCACATTTACTGTCAGACTGGCCGAATTAGACCGATTCTGCCTCTTTCTTGCCTCTGCATGTGAAGAACAGGGTGCTGGTGAGCATATTGTGCAGTTTCAAGCAGGTAGCTGGCTTGGAACGGGACCGGTGGGGCAGAGCAATCCTAGCGGCTCGCCCGAGCAGTGGAAGCCGGCGAGGGTGCGCGTTCAGCCGGATGAATGGGGCGCTGTCAGGGCCCCTCTCGTGGAGGATAAAAATCATGCTTTTTCCCTCATTAACATCCATGCGAGCTTGTAATGATAAAACCTCATCCAAATCACACATTGCAGCTCAATATTCAGTGAGGACAGGGCCTTTTTAAGTCGAAATGTGCAAAAAAGCATCCTATCGCTCTGAAACGGCTGTTTTGCTCTCCACCACATTTACTGTCAGACTGGCCGAATTAGACCGATTCTGCCTCTTTCTTGCCTCTGCATGTGAAGAACAGGGTGCTGGTGAGCATATTGTGCAGTTTCAAGCAGGTAGCTGGCTTGGAACGGGACCGGTGGGGCAGAGCAATCCTAGCGGCTCGCCCGAGCAGTGGAAGCCGGCGAGGGTGCGCGTTCAGCCGGATGAATGGGGCGCTGTCAGGGCCCCTCTCGTGGAGGATAAAAATCATGCTTTTTCCCTCATTACACATCCCATGCGAGCTTGTAATGATAAAACCTCATCCAAATCACACATTGCAGCTCAATATTCAGTGAGGACAGGGCCTTTTTAAGTCGAAATGTGCAAAAAAGCATCCTATCGCTCTGAAACGGCTGTTTTGCTCTCCACCACATTTACTGTCAGACTGGCCGAATTAGACCGATTCTGCCTCTTTCTTGCCTCTGCATGTGAAGAACAGGGTGCTGGTGAGCATATTGTGCAGTTTCAAGCAGGTAGCTGGCTTGGAACGGGACCGGTGGGGCAGAGCAATCCTAGCGGCTCGCCCGAGCAGTGGAAGCCGGCGAGGGTGCGCGTTCAGCCGGATGAATGGGGCGCTGTCAGGGCCCCTCTCGTGGAGGATAAAAATCATGCTTTTTCCCTCATTACACATCCCATGCGAGCTTGTAATGATAAAACCTCATCCAAATCACACATTGCAGCTCAATATTCAGTGAGGACAGGGCCTTTTTAAGTCGAAATGTGCAAAAAAGCATCCTATCGCTCTGAAACGGCTGTTTTGCTCTCCACCACATTTACTGTCAGACTGGCCGAATTAGACCGATTCTGCCTCTTTCTTGCCTCTGCATGTGAAGAACAGGGTGCTGGTGAGCATATTGTGCAGTTTCAAGCAGGTAGCTGGCTTGGAACGGGACCGGTGGGGCAGAGCAATCCTAGCGGCTCGCCGAGCAGTGGAAGCCGGCGAGGGTGCGCGTTCAGCCGGATGAATGGGGCGCTGTCAGGGCCCCTCTCGTGGAGGATAAAAATCATGCTTTTTCCCTCATTACACATCCCATGCGAGCTTGTAATGATAAAACCTCATCCAAATCACACATTGCAGCTCAATATTCAGTGAGGACAGGGCCTTTTTAAGTCGAAATGTGCAAAAAAGCATCCTATCGCTCTGAAACGGCTGTTTTGCTCTCCACCACATTTACTGTCAGACTGGCCGAATTAGACCGATTCTGCCTCTTTCTTGCCTCTGCATGTGAAGAACAGGGTGCTGGTGAGCATATTGTGCAGTTTCAAGCAGGTAGCTGGCTTGGAACGGGACCGGTGGGGCAGAGCAATCCTAGCGGCTCGCCCGAGCAGTGGAAGCCGGCGAGGGTGCGCGTTCAGCCGGATGAATGGGGCGCTGTCAGGGCCCCTCTCGTGGAGGATAAAAATCATGCTTTTTCCCTCATTACACATCCCATGCGAGCTTGTAATGATAAAACCTCATCCAAATCACACATTGCAGCTCAATATTCAGTGAGGACAGGGCCTTTTTAAGTCGAAATGTGCAAAAAAGCATCCTATCGCTCTGAAACGGCTGTTTTGCTCTCCACCACATTTACTGTCAGACTGGCCGAATTAGACCGATTCTGCCTCTTTCTTGCCTCTGCATGTGAAGAACAGGGTGCTGGTGAGCATATTGTGCAGTTTCAAGCAGGTAGCTGGCTTGGAACGGGACCGGTGGGGCAGAGCAATCCTAGCGGCTCGCCCGAGCAGTGGAAGCCGGCGAGGGTGCGCGTTCAGCCGGATGAATGGGGCGCTGTCAGGGCCCCTCTCGTGGAGGATAAAAATCATGCTTTTTCCCTCATTACACATCCCATGCGAGCTTGTAATGATAAAACCTCATCCAAATCACACATTGCAGCTCAATATTCAGTGAGGACAGGGCCTTTTTAAGTCGAAATGTGCAAAAAAGCATCCTATCGCTCTGAAACGGCTGTTTTGCTCTCCACCACATTTACTGTCAGACTGGCCGAATTAGACCGATTCTGCCTCTTTCTTGCCTCTGCATGTGAAGAACAGGGTGCTGGTGAGCATATTGTGCAGTTTCAAGCAGGTAGCTGGCTTGGAACGGGACCGGTGGGGCAGAGCAATCCTAGCGGCTCGCCCGAGCAGTGGAAGCCGGCGAGGGTGCGCGTTCAGCCGGATGAATGGGGCGCTGTCAGGGCCCCTCTCGTGGAGGATAAAAATCATGCTTTTTCCCTCATTACACATCCCATGCGAGCTTGTAATGATAAAACCTCATCCAAATCACACATTGCAGCTCAATATTCAGTGAGGACAGGGCCTTTTTAAGTCGAAATGTGCAAAAAAGCATCCTATCGCTCTGAAACGGCTGTTTTGCTCTCCACCACATTTACTGTCAGACTGGCCGAATTAGACCGATTCTGCCTCTTTCTTGCCTCTGCATGTGAAGAACAGGGTGCTGGTGAGCATATTGTGCAGTTTCAAGCAGGTAGCTGGCTTGGAACGGGACCGGTGGGGCAGAGCAATCCTAGCGGCTCGCCCGAGCAGTGGAAGCCGGCGAGGGTGCGCGTTCAGCCGGATGAATGGGGCGCTGTCAGGGCCCCTCTCGTGGAGGATAAAAATCATGCTTTTTCCCTCATTACATGCGAGCTTGTAATGATAAAACCTCATCCAAATCACACATTGCAGCTCAATATTCAGTGAGGACAGGGCCTTTTTAAGTCGAAATGTGCAAAAAAGCATCCTATCGCTCTGAAACGGCTGTTTTGCTCTCCACCACATTTACTGTCAGACTGGCCGAATTAGACCGATTCTGCCTCTTTCTTGCCTCTGCATGTGAAGAACAGGGTGCTGGTGAGCATATTGTGCAGTTTCAAGCAGGTAGCTGGCTTGGAACGGGACCGGTGGGGCAGAGCAATCCTAGCGGCTCGCCCGAGCAGTGGAAGCCGGCGAGGGTGCGCGTTCAGCCGGATGAATGGGGCGCTGTCAGGGCCCCTCTCGTGGAGGATAAAAATCATGCTTTTTCCCTCATTACACATCCCATGCGAGCTTGTAATGATAAAACCTCATCCAAATCACACATTGCAGCTCAATATTCAGTGAGGACAGGGCCTTTTTAAGTCGAAATGTGCAAAAAAGCATCCTATCGCTCTGAAACGGCTGTTTTGCTCTCCACCACATTTACTGTCAGACTGGCCGAATTAGACCGATTCTGCCTCTTTCTTGCCTCTGCATGTGAAGAACAGGGTGCTGGTGAGCATATTGTGCAGTTTCAAGCAGGTAGCTGGCTTGGAACGGGACCGGTGGGGCAGAGCAATCCTAGCGGCTCGCCCGAGCAGTGGAAGCCGGCGAGGGTGCGCGTTCAGCCGGATGAATGGGGCGCTGTCAGGGCCCCTCTCGTGGAGGATAAAAATCATGCTTTTTCCCTCATTACACATCCCATGCGAGCTTGTAATGATAAAACCTCATCCAAATCACACATTGCAGCTCAATATTCAGTGAGGACAGGGCCTTTTTAAGTCGAAATGTGCAAAAAAGCATCCTATCGCTCTGAAACGGCTGTTTTGCTCTCCACCACATTTACTGTCAGACTGGCCGAATTAGACCGATTCTGCCTCTTTCTTGCCTCTGCATGTGAAGAACAGGGTGCTGGTGAGCATATTGTGCAGTTTCAAGCAGGTAGCTGGCTTGGAACGGGACCGGTGGGGCAGAGCAATCCTAGCGGCTCGCCCGAGCAGTGGAAGCCGGCGAGGGTGCGCGTTCAGCCGGATGAATGGGGCGCTGTCAGGGCCCCTCTCGTGGAGGATAAAAATCATGCTTTTTCCCTCATTACACATCCCATGCGAGCTTGTAATGATAAAACCTCATCCAAATCACACATTGCAGCTCAATATTCAGTGAGGACAGGGCCTTTTTAAGTCGAAATGTGCAAAAAAGCATCCTATCGCTCTGAAACGGCTGTTTTGCTCTCCACCACATTTACTGTCAGACTGGCCGAATTAGACCGATTCTGCCTCTTTCTTGCCTCTGCATGTGAAGAACAGGGTGCTGGTGAGCATATTGTGCAGTTTCAAGCAGGTAGCTGGCTTGGAACGGGACCGGTTGGGCAGAGCAATCCTAGCGGCTCGCCCGAGCAGTGGAAGCCGGCGAGGGTGCGCGTTCAGCCGGATGAATGGGGCGCTGTCAGGGCCCCTCTCGTGGAGGATAAAAATCATGCTTTTTCCCTCATTACACATCCCATGCGAGCTTGTAATGATAAAACCTCATCCAAATCACACATTGCAGCTCAATATTCAGTGAGGACAGGGCCTTTTTAAGTCGAAATGTGCAAAAAAGCATCCTATCGCTCTGAAACGGCTGTTTTGCTCTCCACCACATTTACTGTCAGACTGGCCGAATTAGACCGATTCTGCCTCTTTCTTGCCTCTGCATGTGAAGAACAGGGTGCTGGTGAGCATATTGTGCAGTTTCAAGCAGGTAGCTGGCTTGGAACGGGACCGGTGGGGCAGAGCAATCCTAGCGGCTCGCCCGAGCAGTGGAAGCCGGCGAGGGTGCGCGTTCAGCCGGATGAATGGGGCGCTGTCAGGGCCCCTCTCGTGGAGGATAAAAATCATGCTTTTTCCCTCATTACACATCCCATGCGAGCTTGTAATGATAAAACCTCATCCAAATCACACATTGCAGCTCAATATTCAGTGAGGACAGGGCCTTTTTAAGTCGAAATGTGCAAAAAAGCATCCTATCGCTCTGAAACGGCTGTTTTGCTCTCCACCACATTTACTGTCAGACTGGCCGAATTAGACCGATTCTGCCTCTTTCTTGCCTCTGCATGTGAAGAACAGGGTGCTGGTGAGCATATTGTGCAGTTTCAAGCAGGTAGCTGGCTTGGAACGGGACCGGTGGGGCAGAGCAATCCTAGCGGCTCGCCCGAGCAGTGGAAGCCGGCGAGGGTGCGCGTTCAGCCGGATGAATGGGGCGCTGTCAGGGCCCCTCTCGTGGAGGATAAAAATCATGCTTTTTCCCTCATTACACATCCCATGCGAGCTTGTAATGATAAAACCTCATCCAAATCACACATTGCAGCTCAATATTCAGTGAGGACAGGGCCTTTTTAAGTCGAAATGTGCAAAAAAGCATCCTATCGCTCTGAAACGGCTGTTTTGCTCTCCACCACATTTACTGTCAGACTGGCCGAATTAGACCGATTCTGCCTCTTTCTTGCCTCTGCATGTGAAGAACAGGGTGCTGGTGAGCATATTGTGCAGTTTCAAGCAGGTAGCTGGCTTGGAACGGGACCGGTTGGGCAGAGCAATCCTAGCGGCTCGCCCGAGCAGTGGAAGCCGGCGAGGGTGCGCGTTCAGCCGGATGAATGGGGCGCTGTCAGGGCCCCTCTCGTGGAGGATAAAAATCATGCTTTTTCCCTCATTACACATCCCATGCGAGCTTGTAATGATAAAACCTCATCCAAATCACACATTGCAGCTCAATATTCAGTGAGGACAGGGCCTTTTTAAGTCGAAATGTGCAAAAAAGCATCCTATCGCTCTGAAACGGCTGTTTTGCTCTCCACCACATTTACTGTCAGACTGGCCGAATTAGACCGATTCTGCCTCTTTCTTGCCTCTGCATGTGAAGAACAGGGTGCTGGTGAGCATATTGTGCAGTTTCAAGCAGGTAGCTGGCTTGGAACGGGACCGGTGGGGCAGAGCAATCCTAGCGGCTCGCCCGAGCAGTGGAAGCCGGCGAGGGTGCGCGTTCAGCCGGATGAATGGGGCGCTGTCAGGGCCCCTCTCGTGGAGGATAAAAATCATGCTTTTTCCCTCATTACACATCCCATGCGAGCTTGTAATGATAAAACCTCATCCAAATCACACATTGCAGCTCAATATTCAGTGAGGACAGGGCCTTTTTTAAGTCGAAATGTGCAAAAAAGCATCCTATCGCTCTGAAACGGCTGTTTTGCTCTCCACCACATTTACTGTCAGACTGGCCGAATTAGACCGATTCTGCCTCTTTCTTGCCTCTGCATGTGAAGAACAGGGTGCTGGTGAGCATATTGTGCAGTTTCAAGCAGGTAGCTGGCTTGGAACGGGACCGGTGGGGCAGAGCAATCCTAGCGGCTCGCCCGAGCAGTGGAAGCCGGCGAGGGTGCGCGTTCAGCCGGATGAATGGGGCGCTGTCAGGGCCCCTCTCGTGGAGGATAAAAATCATGCTTTTTCCCTCATTACACATCCCATGCGAGCTTGTAATGATAAAACCTCATCCAAATCACACATTGCAGCTCAATATTCAGTGAGGACAGGGCCTTTTTAAGTCGAAATGTGCAAAAAAGCATCCTATCGCTCTGAAACGGCTGTTTTGCTCTCCACCACATTTACTGTCAGACTGGCCGAATTAGACCGATTCTGCCTCTTTCTTGCCTCTGCATGTGAAGAACAGGGTGCTGGTGAGCATATTGTGCAGTTTCAAGCAGGTAGCTGGCTTGGAACGGGACCGGTGGGGCAGAGCAATCCTAGCGGCTCGCCCGAGCAGTGGAAGCCGGCGAGGGTGCGCGTTCAGCCGGATGAATGGGGCGCTGTCAGGGCCCCTCTCGTGGAGGATAAAAATCATGCTTTTTCCCTCATTACACATCCCATGCGAGCTTGTAATGATAAAACCTCATCCAAATCACACATTGCAGCTCAATATTCAGTGAGGACAGGGCCTTTTTAAGTCGAAATGTGCAAAAAAGCATCCTATCGCTCTGAAACGGCTGTTTTGCTCTCCACCACATTTACTGTCAGACTGGCCGAATTAGACCGATTCTGCCTCTTTCTTGCCTCTGCATGTGAAGAACAGGGTGCTGGTGAGCATATTGTGCAGTTTCAAGCAGGTAGCTGGCTTGGAACGGGACCGGTGGGGCAGAGCAATCTAGCGGCTCGCCCGAGCAGTGGAAGCCGGCGAGGGTGCGCGTTCAGCCGGATGAATGGGGCGCTGTCAGGGCCCCTCTCGTGGAGGATAAAAATCATGCTTTTTCCCTCATTACACATCCCATGCGAGCTTGTAATGATAAAACCTCATCCAAATCACACATTGCAGCTCAATATTCAGTGAGGACAGGGCCTTTTTAAGTCGAAATGTGCAAAAAAGCATCCTATCGCTCTGAAACGGCTGTTTTGCTCTCCACCACATTTACTGTCAGACTGGCCGAATTAGACCGATTCTGCCTCTTTCTTGCCTCTGCATGTGAAGAACAGGGTGCTGGTGAGCATATTGTGCAGTTTCAAGCAGGTAGCTGGCTTGGAACGGGACCGGTGGGGCAGAGCAATCCTAGCGGCTCGCCCGAGCAGTGGAAGCCGGCGAGGGTGCGCGTTCAGCCGGATGAATGGGGCGCTGTCAGGGCCCCTCTCGTGGAGGATAAAAATCATGCTTTTTCCCTCATTACACATCCCATGCGAGCTTGTAATGATAAAACCTCATCCAAATCACACATTGCAGCTCAATATTCAGTGAGGACAGGGCCTTTTTAAGTCGAAATGTGCAAAAAAGCATCCTATCGCTCTGAAACGGCTGTTTTGCTCTCCACCACATTTACTGTCAGACTGGCCGAATTAGACCGATTCTGCCTCTTTCTTGCCTCTGCATGTGAAGAACAGGGTGCTGGTGAGCATATTGTGCAGTTTCAAGCAGGTAGCTGGCTTGGAACGGGACCGGTGGGGCAGAGCAATCCTAGCGGCTCGCCCGAGCAGTGGAAGCCGGCGAGGGTGCGCGTTCAGCCGGATGAATGGGGCGCTGTCAGGGCCCCTCTCGTGGAGGATAAAAATCATGCTTTTTCCCTCATTACACATCCCATGCGAGCTTGTAATGATAAAACCTCATCCAAATCACACATTGCAGCTCAATATTCAGTGAGGACAGGGCCTTTTTAAGTCGAAATGTGCAAAAAAGCATCCTATCGCTCTGAAACGGCTGTTTTGCTCTCCACCACATTTACTGTCAGACTGGCCGAATTAGACCGATTCTGCCTCTTTCTTGCCTCTGCATGTGAAGAACAGGGTGCTGGTGAGCATATTGTGCAGTTTCAAGCAGGTAGCTGGCTTGGAACGGGACCGGTGGGGCAGAGCAATCCTAGCGGCTCGCCCGAGCAGTGGAAGCCGGCGAGGGTGCGCGTTCAGCCGGATGAATGGGGCGCTGTCAGGGCCCCTCTCGTGGAGGATAAAAATCATGCTTTTTCCCTCATTACACATCCCATGCGAGCTTGTAATGATAAAACCTCATCCAAATCACACATTGCAGCTCAATATTCAGTGAGGACAGGGCCTTTTTAAGTCGAAATGTGCAAAAAAGCATCCTATCGCTCTGAAACGGCTGTTTTGCTCTCCACCACATTTACTGTCAGACTGGCCGAATTAGACCGATTCTGCCTCTTTCTTGCCTCTGCATGTGAAGAACAGGGTGCTGGTGAGCATATTGTGCAGTTTCAAGCAGGTAGCTGGCTTGGAACGGGACCGGTGGGGCAGAGCAATCCTAGCGGCTCGCCCGAGCAGTGGAAGCCGGCGAGGGTGCGCGTTCAGCCGGATGAATGGGGCGCTGTCAGGGCCCCTCTCGTGGAGGATAAAAATCATGCTTTTTCCCTCATTACACATCCCATGCGAGCTTGTAATGATAAAACCTCATCCAAATCACACATTGCAGCTCAATATTCAGTGAGGACAGGGCCTTTTTAAGTCGAAATGTGCAAAAAAGCATCCTATCGCTCTGAAACGGCTGTTTTGCTCTCCACCACATTTACTGTCAGACTGGCCGAATTAGACCGATTCTGCCTCTTTCTTGCCTCTGCATGTGAAGAACAGGGTGCTGGTGAGCATATTGTGCAGTTTCAAGCAGGTAGCTGGCTTGGAACGGGACCGGTGGGGCAGAGCAATCCTAGCGGCTCGCCCGAGCAGTGGAAGCCGGCGAGGGTGCGCGTTCAGCCGGATGAATGGGGCGCTGTCAGGGCCCCTCTCGTGGAGGATAAAAATCATGCTTTTTCCCTCATTACACATCCCATGCGAGCTTGTAATGATAAAACCTCATCCAAATCACACATTGCAGCTCAATATTCAGTGAGGACAGGGCCTTTTTAAGTCGAAATGTGCAAAAAAGCATCCTATCGCTCTGAAACGGCTGTTTTGCTCTCCACCACATTTACTGTCAGACTGGCCGAATTAGACCGATTCTGCCTCTTTCTTGCCTCTGCATGTGAAGAACAGGGTGCTGGTGAGCATATTGTGCAGTTTCAAGCAGGTAGCTGGCTTGGAACGGGACCGGTGGGGCAGAGCAATCCTAGCGGCTCGCCCGAGCAGTGGAAGCCGGCGAGGGTGCGCGTTCAGCCGGATGAATGGGGCGCTGTCAGGGCCCCTCTCGTGGAGGATAAAAATCATGCTTTTTCCCTCATTACACATCCCATGCGAGCTTGTAATGATAAAACCTCATCCAAATCACACATTGCAGCTCAATATTCAGTGAGGACAGGGCCTTTTTAAGTCGAAATGTGCAAAAAAGCATCCTATCGCTCTGAAACGGCTGTTTTGCTCTCCACCACATTTACTGTCAGACTGGCCGAATTAGACCGATTCTGCCTCTTTCTTGCCTCTGCATGTGAAGAACAGGGTGCTGGTGAGCATATTGTGCAGTTTCAAGCAGGTAGCTGGCTTGGAACGGGACCGGTGGGGCAGAGCAATCCTAGCGGCTCGCCCGAGCAGTGGAAGCCGGCGAGGGTGCGCGTTCAGCCGGATGAATGGGGCGCTGTCAGGGCCCCTCTCGTGGAGGATAAAAATCATGCTTTTTCCCTCATTACACATCCCATGCGAGCTTGTAATGATAAAACCTCATCCAAATCACACATTGCAGCTCAATATTCAGTGAGGACAGGGCCTTTTTAAGTCGAAATGTGCAAAAAAGCATCCTATCGCTCTGAAACGGCTGTTTTGCTCTCCACCACATTTACTGTCAGACTGGCCGAATTAGACCGATTCTGCCTCTTTCTTGCCTCTGCATGTGAAGAACAGGGTGCTGGTGAGCATATTGTGCAGTTTCAAGCAGGTAGCTGGCTTGGAACGGGACCGGTGGGGCAGAGCAATCCTAGCGGCTCGCCCGAGCAGTGGAAGCCGGCGAGGGTGCGCGTTCAGCCGGATGAATGGGGCGCTGTCAGGGCCCCTCTCGTGGAGGATAAAAATCATGCTTTTTCCCTCATTACACATCCCATGCGAGCTTGTAATGATAAAACCTCATCCAAATCACACATTGCAGCTCAATATTCAGTGAGGACAGGGCCTTTTTAAGTCGAAATGTGCAAAAAAAGCATCCTATCGCTCTGAAACGGCTGTTTTGCTCTCCACCACATTTACTGTCAGACTGGCCGAATTAGACCGATTCTGCCTCTTTCTTGCCTCTGCATGTGAAGAACAGGGTGCTGGTGAGCATATTGTGCAGTTTCAAGCAGGTAGCTGGCTTGGAACGGGACCGGTGGGCAGAGCAATCCTAGCGGCTCGCCCGAGCAGTGGAAGCCGGCGAGGGTGCGCGTTCAGCCGGATGAATGGGGCGCTGTCAGGGCCCCTCTCGTGGAGGATAAAAATCATGCTTTTTCCCTCATTACACATCCCATGCGAGCTTGTAATGATAAAACCTCATCCAAATCACACATTGCAGCTCAATATTCAGTGAGGACAGGGCCTTTTTAAGTCGAAATGTGCAAAAAAGCATCCTATCGCTCTGAAACGGCTGTTTTGCTCTCCACCACATTTACTGTCAGACTGGCCGAATTAGACCGATTCTGCCTCTTTCTTGCCTCTGCATGTGAAGAACAGGGTGCTGGTGAGCATATTGTGCAGTTTCAAGCAGGTAGCTGGCTTGGAACGGGACCGGTTGGGCAGAGCAATCCTAGCGGCTCGCCCGAGCAGTGGAAGCCGGCGAGGGTGCGCGTTCAGCCGGATGAATGGGGCGCTGTCAGGGCCCCTCTCGTGGAGGATAAAAATCATGCTTTTTCCCTCATTACACATCCCATGCGAGCTTGTAATGATAAAACCTCATCCAAATCACACATTGCAGCTCAATATTCAGTGAGGACAGGGCCTTTTTAAGTCGAAATGTGCAAAAAAGCATCCTATCGCTCTGAAACGGCTGTTTTGCTCTCCACCACATTTACTGTCAGACTGGCCGAATTAGACCGATTCTGCCTCTTTCTTGCCTCTGCATGTGAAGAACAGGGTGCTGGTGAGCATATTGTGCAGTTTCAAGCAGGTAGCTGGCTTGGAACGGGACCGGTGGGGCAGAGCAATCCTAGCGGCTCGCCCGAGCAGTGGAAGCCGGCGAGGGTGCGCGTTCAGCCGGATGAATGGGGCGCTGTCAGGGCCCCTCTCGTGGAGGATAAAAATCATGCTTTTTCCCTCATTACACATCCCATGCGAGCTTGTAATGATAAAACCTCATCCAAATCACACATTGCAGCTCAATATTCAGTGAGGACAGGGCCTTTTTTAAGTCGAAATGTGCAAAAAAGCATCCTATCGCTCTGAAACGGCTGTTTTGCTCTCCACCACATTTACTGTCAGACTGGCCGAATTAGACCGATTCTGCCTCTTTCTTGCCTCTGCATGTGAAGAACAGGGTGCTGGTGAGCATATTGTGCAGTTTCAAGCAGGTAGCTGGCTTGGAACGGGACCGGTGGGGCAGAGCAATCCTAGCGGCTCGCCCGAGCAGTGGAAGCCGGCGAGGGTGCGCGTTCAGCCGGATGAATGGGGCGCTGTCAGGGCCCCTCTCGTGGAGGATAAAAATCATGCTTTTTCCCTCATTACACATCCCATGCGAGCTTGTAATGATAAAACCTCATCCAAATCACACATTGCAGCTCAATATTCAGTGAGGACAGGGCCTTTTTAAGTCGAAATGTGCAAAAAAGCATCCTATCGCTCTGAAACGGCTGTTTTGCTCTCCACCACATTTACTGTCAGACTGGCCGAATTAGACCGATTCTGCCTCTTTCTTGCCTCTGCATGTGAAGAACAGGGTGCTGGTGAGCATATTGTGCAGTTTCAAGCAGGTAGCTGGCTTGGAACGGGACCGGTGGGGCAGAGCAATCCTAGCGGCTCGCCCGAGCAGTGGAAGCCGGCGAGGGTGCGCGTTCAGCCGGATGAATGGGGCGCTGTCAGGGCCCCTCTCGTGGAGGATAAAAATCATGCTTTTTCCCTCATTACACATCCCATGCGAGCTTGTAATGATAAAACCTCATCCAAATCACACATTGCAGCTCAATATTCAGTGAGGACAGGGCCTTTTTAAGTCGAAATGTGCAAAAAAGCATCCTATCGCTCTGAAACGGCTGTTTTGCTCTCCACCACATTTACTGTCAGACTGGCCGAATTAGACCGATTCTGCCTCTTTCTTGCCTCTGCATGTGAAGAACAGGGTGCTGGTGAGCATATTGTGCAGTTTCAAGCAGGTAGCTGGCTTGGAACGGGACCGGTTGGGCAGAGCAATCCTAGCGGCTCGCCCGAGCAGTGGAAGCCGGCGAGGGTGCGCGTTCAGCCGGATGAATGGGGCGCTGTCAGGGCCCCTCTCGTGGAGGATAAAAATCATGCTTTTTCCCTCATTACACATCCCATGCGAGCTTGTAATGATAAAACCTCATCCAAATCACACATTGCAGCTCAATATTCAGTGAGGACAGGGCCTTTTTAAGTCGAAATGTGCAAAAAAGCATCCTATCGCTCTGAAACGGCTGTTTTGCTCTCCACCACATTTACTGTCAGACTGGCCGAATTAGACCGATTCTGCCTCTTTCTTGCCTCTGCATGTGAAGAACAGGGTGCTGGTGAGCATATTGTGCAGTTTCAAGCAGGTAGCTGGCTTGGAACGGGACCGGTTGGGCAGAGCAATCCTAGCGGCTCGCCCGAGCAGTGGAAGCCGGCGAGGGTGCGCGTTCAGCCGGATGAATGGGGCGCTGTCAGGGCCCCTCTCGTGGAGGATAAAAATCATGCTTTTTCCCTCATTACACATCCCATGCGAGCTTGTAATGATAAAACCTCATCCAAATCACACATTGCAGCTCAATATTCAGTGAGGACAGGGCCTTTTTAAGTCGAAATGTGCAAAAAAGCATCCTATCGCTCTGAAACGGCTGTTTTGCTCTCCACCACATTTACTGTCAGACTGGCCGAATTAGACCGATTCTGCCTCTTTCTTGCCTCTGCATGTGAAGAACAGGGTGCTGGTGAGCATATTGTGCAGTTTCAAGCAGGTAGCTGGCTTGGAACGGGACCGGTGGGGCAGAGCAATCCTAGCGGCTCGCCCGAGCAGTGGAAGCCGGCGAGGGTGCGCGTTCAGCCGGATGAATGGGGCGCTGTCAGGGCCCCTCTCGTGGAGGATAAAAATCATGCTTTTTCCCTCATTACACATCCCATGCGAGCTTGTAATGATAAAACCTCATCCAAATCACACATTGCAGCTCAATATTCAGTGAGGACAGGGCCTTTTTAAGTCGAAATGTGCAAAAAAGCATCCTATCGCTCTGAAACGGCTGTTTTGCTCTCCACCACATTTACTGTCAGACTGGCCGAATTAGACCGATTCTGCCTCTTTCTTGCCTCTGCATGTGAAGAACAGGGTGCTGGTGAGCATATTGTGCAGTTTCAAGCAGGTAGCTGGCTTGGAACGGGACCGGTGGGGCAGAGCAATCCTAGCGGCTCGCCCGAGCAGTGGAAGCCGGCGAGGGTGCGCGTTCAGCCGGATGAATGGGGCGCTGTCAGGGCCCCTCTCGTGGAGGATAAAAATCATGCTTTTTCCCTCATTACACATCCCATGCGAGCTTGTAATGATAAAACCTCATCCAAATCACACATTGCAGCTCAATATTCAGTGAGGACAGGGCCTTTTTAAGTCGAAATGTGCAAAAAAGCATCCTATCGCTCTGAAACGGCTGTTTTGCTCTCCACCACATTTACTGTCAGACTGGCCGAATTAGACCGATTCTGCCTCTTTCTTGCCTCTGCATGTGAAGAACAGGGTGCTGGTGAGCATATTGTGCAGTTTCAAGCAGGTAGCTGGCTTGGAACGGGACCGGTGGGGCAGAGCAATCCTAGCGGCTCGCCCGAGCAGTGGAAGCCGGCGAGGGTGCGCGTTCAGCCGGATGAATGGGGCGCTGTCAGGGCCCCTCTCGTGGAGGATAAAAATCATGCTTTTTCCCTCATTACACATCCCATGCGAGCTTGTAATGATAAAACCTCATCCAAATCACACATTGCAGCTCAATATTCAGTGAGGACAGGGCCTTTTTAAGTCGAAATGTGCAAAAAAGCATCCTATCGCTCTGAAACGGCTGTTTTGCTCTCCACCACATTTACTGTCAGACTGGCCGAATTAGACCGATTCTGCCTCTTTCTTGCCTCTGCATGTGAAGAACAGGGTGCTGGTGAGCATATTGTGCAGTTTCAAGCAGGTAGCTGGCTTGGAACGGGACCGGTGGGGCAGAGCAATCCTAGCGGCTCGCCCGAGCAGTGGAAGCCGGCGAGGGTGCGCGTTCAGCCGGATGAATGGGGCGCTGTCAGGGCCCCTCTCGTGGAGGATAAAAATCATGCTTTTTCCCTCATTACACATCCCATGCGAGCTTGTAATGATAAAACCTCATCCAAATCACACATTGCAGCTCAATATTCAGTGAGGACAGGGCCTTTTTAAGTCGAAATGTGCAAAAAAGCATCCTATCGCTCTGAAACGGCTGTTTTGCTCTCCACCACATTTACTGTCAGACTGGCCGAATTAGACCGATTCTGCCTCTTTCTTGCCTCTGCATGTGAAGAACAGGGTGCTGGTGAGCATATTGTGCAGTTTCAAGCAGGTAGCTGGCTTGGAACGGGACCGGTGGGGCAGAGCAATCCTAGCGGCTCGCCCGAGCAGTGGAAGCCGGCGAGGGTGCGCGTTCAGCCGGATGAATGGGGCGCTGTCAGGGCCCCTCTCGTGGAGGATAAAAATCATGCTTTTTCCCTCATTACACATCCCATGCGAGCTTGTAATGATAAAACCTCATCCAAATCACACATTGCAGCTCAATATTCAGTGAGGACAGGGCCTTTTTTAAGTCGAAATGTGCAAAAAAGCATCCTATCGCTCTGAAACGGCTGTTTTGCTCTCCACCACATTTACTGTCAGACTGGCCGAATTAGACCGATTCTGCCTCTTTCTTGCCTCTGCATGTGAAGAACAGGGTGCTGGTGAGCATATTGTGCAGTTTCAAGCAGGTAGCTGGCTTGGAACGGGACCGGTGGGGCAGAGCAATCCTAGCGGCTCGCCCGAGCAGTGGAAGCCGGCGAGGGTGCGCGTTCAGCCGGATGAATGGGGCGCTGTCAGGGCCCCTCTCGTGGAGGATAAAAATCATGCTTTTTCCCTCATTACACATCCCATGCGAGCTTGTAATGATAAAACCTCATCCAAATCACACATTGCAGCTCAATATTCAGTGAGGACAGGGCCTTTTTAAGTCGAAATGTGCAAAAAAGCATCCTATCGCTCTGAAACGGCTGTTTTGCTCTCCACCACATTTACTGTCAGACTGGCCGAATTAGACCGATTCTGCCTCTTTCTTGCCTCTGCATGTGAAGAACAGGGTGCTGGTGAGCATATTGTGCAGTTTCAAGCAGGTAGCTGGCTTGGAACGGGACCGGTGGGGCAGAGCAATCCTAGCGGCTCGCCCGAGCAGTGGAAGCCGGCGAGGGTGCGCGTTCAGCCGGATGAATGGGGCGCTGTCAGGGCCCCTCTCGTGGAGGATAAAAATCATGCTTTTTCCCTCATTACACATCCCATGCGAGCTTGTAATGATAAAACCTCATCCAAATCACACATTGCAGCTCAATATTCAGTGAGGACAGGGCCTTTTTTAAGTCGAAATGTGCAAAAAAGCATCCTATCGCTCTGAAACGGCTGTTTTGCTCTCCACCACATTTACTGTCAGACTGGCCGAATTAGACCGATTCTGCCTCTTTCTTGCCTCTGCATGTGAAGAACAGGGTGCTGGTGAGCATATTGTGCAGTTTCAAGCAGGTAGCTGGCTTGGAACGGGACCGGTGGGGCAGAGCAATCCTAGCGGCTCGCCCGAGCAGTGGAAGCCGGCGAGGGTGCGCGTTCAGCCGGATGAATGGGGCGCTGTCAGGGCCCCTCTCGTGGAGGATAAAAATCATGCTTTTTCCCTCATTACACATCCCATGCGAGCTTGTAATGATAAAACCTCATCCAAATCACACATTGCAGCTCAATATTCAGTGAGGACAGGGCCTTTTTAAGTCGAAATGTGCAAAAAAGCATCCTATCGCTCTGAAACGGCTGTTTTGCTCTCCACCACATTTACTGTCAGACTGGCCGAATTAGACCGATTCTGCCTCTTTCTTGCCTCTGCATGTGAAGAACAGGGTGCTGGTGAGCATATTGTGCAGTTTCAAGCAGGTAGCTGGCTTGGAACGGGACCGGTTGGGCAGAGCAATCCTAGCGGCTCGCCCGAGCAGTGGAAGCCGGCGAGGGTGCGCGTTCAGCCGGATGAATGGGGCGCTGTCAGGGCCCCTCTCGTGGAGGATAAAAATCATGCTTTTTCCCTCATTACACATCCCATGCGAGCTTGTAATGATAAAACCTCATCCAAATCACACATTGCAGCTCAATATTCAGTGAGGACAGGGCCTTTTTAAGTCGAAATGTGCAAAAAAGCATCCTATCGCTCTGAAACGGCTGTTTTGCTCTCCACCACATTTACTGTCAGACTGGCCGAATTAGACCGATTCTGCCTCTTTCTTGCCTCTGCATGTGAAGAACAGGGTGCTGGTGAGCATATTGTGCAGTTTCAAGCAGGTAGCTGGCTTGGAACGGGACCGGTGGGGCAGAGCAATCCTAGCGGCTCGCCCGAGCAGTGGAAGCCGGCGAGGGTGCGCGTTCAGCCGGATGAATGGGGCGCTGTCAGGGCCCCTCTCGTGGAGGATAAAAATCATGCTTTTTCCCTCATTACACATCCCATGCGAGCTTGTAATGATAAAACCTCATCCAAATCACACATTGCAGCTCAATATTCAGTGAGGACAGGGCCTTTTTTAAGTCGAAATGTGCAAAAAAGCATCCTATCGCTCTGAAACGGCTGTTTTGCTCTCCACCACATTTACTGTCAGACTGGCCGAATTAGACCGATTCTGCCTCTTTCTTGCCTCTGCATGTGAAGAACAGGGTGCTGGTGAGCATATTGTGCAGTTTCAAGCAGGTAGCTGGCTTGGAACGGGACCGGTGGGGCAGAGCAATCCTAGCGGCTCGCCCGAGCAGTGGAAGCCGGCGAGGGTGCGCGTTCAGCCGGATGAATGGGGCGCTGTCAGGGCCCCTCTCGTGGAGGATAAAAATCATGCTTTTTCCCTCATTACACATCCCATGCGAGCTTGTAATGATAAAACCTCATCCAAATCACACATTGCAGCTCAATATTCAGTGAGGACAGGGCCTTTTTAAGTCGAAATGTGCAAAAAAGCATCCTATCGCTCTGAAACGGCTGTTTTGCTCTCCACCACATTTACTGTCAGACTGACCGAATTAGACCGATTCTGCCTCTTTCTTGCCTCTGCATGTGAAGAACAGGGTGCTGGTGAGCATATTGTGCAGTTTCAAGCAGGTAGCTGCTTGGAACGGGACCGGTGGGGCAGAGCAATCCTAGCGGCTCGCCCGAGCAGTGGAAGCCGGCGAGGGTGCGCGTTCAGCCGGATGAATGGGGCGCTGTCAGGGCCCCTCTCGTGGAGGATAAAATCATGCTTTTTCCCTCATTACACATCCCATGCGAGCTTGTAATGATAAAACCTCATCCAAATCACACATTGCAGCTCAATATTCAGTGAGGACAGGGCCTTTTTAAGTCGAAATGTGCAAAAAAGCATCCTATCGCTCTGAACGGCTGTTTTGCTCTCCACCACATTTACTGTCAGACT